>NC_134268.1:19980208-20177708 GCF_031893055.1 Leptodactylus fuscus
TTTTAAAGGGATCCTATCATTGGAATCCCTTTTTTTCTGACTAACACATAGGAATAGCCTTAAGAAAGACTATTCTTCTCCTACCTTTAGATGTCTTCTTTGCGCCGCGGGTCGGTAGAAATCACGGTTTTCTTTGGTATGCAATTGAGTTCTCTCGCAGCACTGGAGGCGTCCCCAATTCAGCGAGAGAAATCTCCAGCACCGCCTCCATCTTCTTCTTCTCCTTGTATCTTCTTCCATCCTGGGTTTCAATCTTCTAGGCCTCAGGCCACAAGAAAATGGCCGCATACGCAGTAAGCTGGTGTAAGCGGCCATTTTCTTGTGGCCCGGGCATGCCCGTCTCTACCCGAGGCCTAGACTACACATAGCATTTGCTTGTAGTCTGTGACTATGGTGACAAATAATTCTGCACAGGAGCTTTATACACAAGACAGCAGAATATCTTTAAGTAAAACTATTGGCAAAGTTGTTTTTTCCTTTTAGATGCAGAGGTGTAGCCTATCTTTTACCTGATCAGGTCATGGTCTGTCCCTTGCAGGTACAAAGCACAGGAGAAGGCGAGGCTCAGAGGTACTTTGATCATGCCCTTACTTTGAGGAATACCATCCTCTTCCTGCGCCACAACAAGGAACTTATTGCACCTCCTGAGCAATCCAATTCAGGTATGACACGGGGCCACGCCATATACTTCTGTATAATCTGCTCCATCAGAAATGTCAAACTATGGGATCCTTACTGTATAGGCAAAGACATGTAGACCCCTAGTGTGTGTGTCAGTGACCCTGCCACGGATACAATTGAGGTCACCAGGATTCCGGTCCTTATCCTGGTAGCATTGGGCACGGTACTTGATTTAGGGGCCCCCAATCTAGTGACAGGTTCCTTTCAAGGTTGTCCTAAGGCTTGTAAATGTTGATGAAGTCTATACGAGCTACAGCTGTTGTGTACGTGCAGGATTACCGCTGGATCTGCTGCGATGTGAAAGTCTCCTAGGCCTGGATCCGGCCACCTGCAGCCGAGTGTTAAACAAAAACTACTCCCTCCTGGTGTCTATGGCGCCCCTGACCAATGAGATCCGGCCCATCAGCAGCTGCACACCCCAGGTAGGTTTTGTGTACCCGTCATCTCTGGTGACTACGAAGGGGTTCTGTGGGAGTAAAGAAATGGTAAAAAGGAGGGGAAAAAATACATTACACATGAGCACTGCAGACAACCACTGTACAACATGTGATGGACTACAGAGGTCATGTGACTGATTTACGTGATGTCATCGGTGCGACCAATTGAATGTCGGCACTTTTTTAGCAGTCTTTCATGGTATTGGGTAGTCGGGGCTTTCATAGAAGAAGCTTGTGGTCACGGTAATAAGGCCTCTGTTTTTTTGCAGCACATTGGCCCGGCCATCCCTGAGGTCAGCTCCATATGGTTTAAACTCTACGTGTACCATGTTTCTGGGTACGGGCCGCCATCCTTGCTGCTGTCTAAGGGAACCAGACTCCGCAAGCTACCGGATGTTTTCCTGGTAAGCATCATGAATGTGACCCCTCAGCAGGGGCGGAAATGGTGAAAGCTTTGACCCCCGTCCCTCACATTTCTTCTGAGACATTGACTCCCACTACTGATCCTACGACTACTATTGTGCTTTTTTCCTTTCTAATTCCTGTCATGTGATCGGTCTGAACAGATGTATTTTGTAGGCCTATGACCGCTTATTGATCACATCTTGGGGACATGATCCCGGCGTGGTCCCTACATCTAACGTCCTGGTGATGCTGAATGACGCGCTGACTCACTCCGCTGTTCTTATTCAGGTAGGTCTGCTGGGTGTCGGCCCTTCATTGATCAATTTTTGGGCATGTGCTTTACATGGCAGCCAATCAGAGGAAAGAGAGAGCGGTGACCTGAGCCAATGACGAGACAGGAGGCGTGTCTGAAACTACCTGACACTCCCTGTAGACACTGCAGCTAAACCGTCGTCACCGATTACCGCTCAGACCTAATAAAGCTAAAAATCAGCCAAATAAATAGCAGGCACTCGTCCTCTGCCCGTACTGACCTGCGTGTCCTGTGAGGTTGCGGCCGGACTGTTGCTTTAAGTAAGTTTTGTGTTTCTTGGCATTGTCGCCCCCTTCTCTCCATGACATGCCGTAAGAAGTTCCCTGGTCTCCTGCAGTTTCCACTAGATGACACTTAGCTGACTGCCTGCTGTGTTATTCACCTGAAAATCCACAACAAGTCGGCCACATGGGCATTTATTTTTGCCTGCCCCCTAGAGGTTGCTAATTGTATGTTACTGTTCTTTCCTGCTCAGGGTCACGGCATGCATGGGATGGGAGAGACGGCTCACGTTCCTTTCCCCTTTGACGAATCAGAACTACAAGGAGGTAATAAAATTTATAGGGGGAAGGTAACGGGGCATTATACTATGTGGGGGGTATAAGGGGCCACTGTATGGGCATAACAGGGCTGTGGTACTCTATGGGAGTATAAAGAGGCTATACTACTGCTTGGGGGCCTAAGGGGCTGTTATACAGATGGATGTGGGGCCATTTATACTGTGTGGAGTAGAATTAGGGGGCCATTACACGGGATAAGGGGATGTTATAATATGAGGGGGCCATTACACAGTATAAGGGGATGTTATAATATGAGGGGGCCATTACACAGTATAAGGGGATGTTATAGTATGGGGGGGGCATTATACTGTGTCCATCCATGTCCTGCAGTGCAGAATGTCTTGTGTTGAGGGTTTTTCAGCGTGTCAATTATTTCTGTGGGTTCAGCTTCCCTGAAATCTCGGTAGGCCCGTCTTGCGTGTCCCTAGCCTGTAGAAGTATTGCAGACGACTCCTTAGTGGTCATTACAACATCTGTAAATGCCTTAACCCTGTCTCTGCCGTCTCCCCAGACTTCTCCAGCCACAACATGGGTGTCCACAAAGCTTTACAAGTCTTACGGGAGAAGATGGATCTGGAGCACTTCTGTGGCTACATCACAATGCTGAACCCCAGCAGCCACCATGTCAGTCACAGGAGACTGAGCGACGCCTCTGATGGGAAAGGTACGGGGCGTATTGGGTGACTCCATGTTGTACTCGTATTGGTATATAGAAGGGTTTTAATGTTGTTTAATCATTGTATAAGGCATTACGTGGGTGATCTCCATGTGCCGTCCGTGCCTCCGCGGTCCCATTCAGTGAGCCTCGGCCGCAAAACAGAATGAATGGTTGTGCATGTTATATACGCGTCCTCTAAGCGCACACAGTGCATTGCTGTCTGGTTACAGGAAACTAGATTTAAAGGGATTTTCCTGCTGATATCACAGGATAGAGTTAGGTGTCTAATCGATAAAGGTTCAATTAATGGATAAGGGTAAGTGTTGTTCATGGGAAACCCCTTTAAGTGATGGTGATAGGATTGCATTGATATTCATTTCCTCTGTGTCCCATAATCCTTCTTTCACCTTGCCGAGGTTGTGATATAAACGCTGAGTATTCACGTACCGTTCTTTGCTCCTTACAGATGAGTCCTGTCTCGCGTTGGGTTCTGAAGTCAATGGCAGCACCGAGTCCTTTGAGCTCGTGGTGGAAGAATTTGCAGTGGAACCGGGACAGAAAGCAAGTGAAGGTACCGTCCTCCTCCATGTTGTCTCATCCAGTCTGATACTGAGGACTCGCCTTACCTAAATTGCCATTGTCTGTGGCTGCAGATGCACGGACATTTTTGTCCCCATTTAAAGGGATTTCCCAGCCCCCAGTTGGCTTTTCATACTATACACAGGAAAGGTCATTGGTATTTGGTTGGTTGTGGTCTGACAGCCCATCCAGCTGATCCTGCACAAAGTAAGGGGGTGTAAACTTCGACTAGATGGTGCCGCAGACACTGTGATACCTGGTGCATTGTAGGAGAGCCTAATCTACATCCACACGATCTAAAAATCAGACCGGATTAGTAAATCTGCCCCTATGTCCTGCACACAGGGTTTTCCTTATTTTAGGTAATTGCTCAGAAATCATCCTCAGCCCTAGAAATGTATATTCTGATTTGCTTATGGTCCCCTGGAGGAGATGCCATAGTATAGGGAGAATGCATTCATCTCTCGTCCTGTCCGTGTGTTACAGCTCCCGCAGTAGAGAAGGACTGGGTGCCCCTGGAACTTTGCTATGGAATCCCGCTGTTCAGCTCGGAACTCAACCAGACTGTATGCCGAAAGATAGCGGCCCACGGGCTATGTGGGAAAGAGAGGTGACTACCTGCAGAGATGCTTTACTAGCCTGTGACATTGTTTACCCTGCTGTATAATGTTGGGTTTATGTGTCTATGTGTGATTATGTGTGTGTGTATATATATCCGAGGCCTTGCAGCTCTGGAGTCCTGGGTTCGAATCCCGCCAAAGACAACATCTGCAAGGAGTTTGTATGTTCTCCCTGTGTTTGCGTGGATTTCCTCCCATTCTACAAAGACGTACTGATAGGAAAAAAAATGTACATTGTGATCCCTATATATCTCCCTATATGGGGCTCACAATCTACATAAAAAATGTTTTAAATTTTTTTTATATCTCAGGACAGATCTTTATTCAGATCACTCACTAGAACCTATATAGGATCTGTGAACTGTCCTGACATGTCTGCTATAGCACATGCTTGTATTCCTCCATGAAATAAATCCTGAGCATTTTTAGGACTCTACATTCTGCCGTTCCTCTATTATTCCTTCTGGAAATGTTTCAATAAATTGACAGACGGGTGTTGACTATTTCCTTGGATCACGGGGCAATAGGAATACCTTGTCCGTTCCTCTATTATTCCTCCTGGAAAGGTATGAACAGCGCAATGAAGTCAACAGTGTTACAGAATTGGTATGTAAGGGGAATACAAGTATTTGCTGAAATACACGTCAGGAGAGGTGACGGGTCCTCACTGAAATCTGGATCTGTCTGGCTTGATTGACTTCTATGGATGGGTCCTAGTGTATAGGTAATAGATACTGACGTGTGAATGAGGCCTCTGAAGGAAATGCCTATTAACCTGTCATGGTGTCTCCTCTCTCCTCCTGAAGCCTTCAGCATCTCCTTCACTCCAGCCGGAAGCTTTCCCTCCAGGTTCTCAGCTTTGTTCAGTCATTCCAGGTAATATTTGTGTATTATCTATAATATAGACTGCCGGGTAAACAAACATATCTAACCTGTGATTATTGGGGTTCCAGTGCCAAGACCCGCGATTCCTCCTGCGCTGAGGCTGTATCCTTCCATATACCTTAGCTAGGACACCAGTTGGGGTCAGAGCTCCTATACTACAGTATTAGTGCAGTAACGTCAGTGTAACTCCTGTACAAGGCTGACTGTGCTGCGGCTTCTGATCTAGGAGCACACTGCTCTTGTGTATCTTCCTCCATCCTACAACCATTTAATGTATATGGGGTACCCCGTTTCCATCAGTGGTAGATATTGGGGCAGATCCAACATGCCCGATCCTTTTCACACAAAACAAGGGTCCCTGGCAGCGGCTTACTCCCCTCCCCTCATTCAGTTGGTTTGATGGTTTGTAGAGGTTGTCCCATTATGGTCATTTGTTCACTAGCCACAGGACAGGATTTAAGTGTCCGAAATGGGTCAACCCCTTTAAGAAGGTTAGGCCGGAAGGAATAGTATTCAGCCATCAGGTATATCTTACTTCAGAGATACCCCCAGGATGTGGATTGTTCACAGCAGAGCAAGATATTCAAGTCCGAGAGAATATAGAACAGAGTAGGGGAGAAAGATCACATAAGAGCGAGGTTCACACTAACGTTGGTCTGTCCGTTGTTCTGGTCTGTCGAAGGATCAGAACAATGGACAGACGGACTTCTAGAACAGTGGACACATACGGAGCCCAATAAAGGCTAAAGGGTGTGACTATTCTACATCCACCCCAGTTCTACGTCTCTGCACAGATCCCCTGGCAGTGATGTAGCAGAGCGTCGTCCACTGGCCATTGTTTTAAGGCAGGGCCCAACAAAACGAAAAATGAGGCGGCCGCTCGTATTGGCTGTACGTTTCTTGTACACTGTCCCCCTTTGTCTCTTACAGGAAAGCAGCTCTACAGGTGAAGGTGAGACGGGCACATCGAGCACACTGGCACAGCCGGGCTCCTCGGACATCGGGGTGCCTCTGCCTTCAAAGAATCTGATCTTTCAAGATGGCGTCCTCTCCGAGTGGAACGGTCGAGCGCGGGTCTCTGCTCACCACGTGCACATAGCAAGCGAGCAGGCCTGATCCGCATGTCACCCAGCTTACCCATGAATCTCCTGCCCTGTCGGTGTTCGTATTTATTGCTGCTGTGTGGGTTATGTTTTAGCAGCATAGAGTCTGTGGCTGCTCACTCTTGTGCCCTGTGACAAATATCCTGCATTTCTTGTACATTCCTTGTAGACTTAGGGGGCGAGCATAGCAAGACGTGATCGAAATCCCTCCCTATAACCCCATGGGAGTTGTCTGGATCTAAAGAGATCTGGAACCTGCAAAAAAAACAAAACAAAATAAGATGGAATTTTTTTTTTTTTTCTAGTATTATCCTGCCGTGATGCCTCAGGTCATGTGACCGCACAGTCCATCAGACATGCTCACGTGACACACCCGGCGGTCGATTTTCTTGCAGGTTCCCGAACTTTTTGAAAAAAAATAATTTTTTTTTGGAAATCAAACGCTTCACGTAAAAACCACTCAGTTCAGCAGATGCCACTTTACCGAGGACCAAAACTTTTTTTTTTTTGCCCCCGTTTTTGTTTTTTTCCAATGAATTCTAAAGAAAGATTTTTGTGAAAACCTGAACTTGCTTTTATTTATCGAAGGTGCAAAAAAGTTCAGAAGGAAAAATCATCTCTGCACAAAAGAAAAAAAAATTCCCTAAAGCCGGCATTATTCTTAATCTTTTTAGACACCACCCGCAGTGTATATTACATGGATGTGACAATTTGTCTGATTTTGTAATTTTATTACCAGTATTTGTGAGACTCCCCCCTCCCCTCCCCCCATCTCCATACACTCTCTGTATAATATGACCCCTCATACATGGAGGCCTCGAGTCGGAGACGTAAAAGGCACATTCTTTTTATTGAATAACTGTAAATCTAAAAGAAAAAGTGTAATAGTTTATTAAATTGACCCTGTATAAAGGAGCAATGGCTGCTTTGTGGGGGGTTTTTTTTTAAAGGGGATTTGGGTCTGGGGGCTTAACCTTAGTTTATAAAAAAAAAAAAAAAAACAACTTTGTAATCTATTCTATTAAGGAGATCTGTTTCCTTCACCGCTTCTTCTGCTCTTCTCCTGTTCCTTATCTTCTGTCCTTGTATCGGTCTCCATATTGGGGCTCACACATAGAGGTCTATGGAGAAAGCAGGGGATGAGCAAAAATCTCTTACCTGCTGCTTCATTCTGCGCATTATCAGCTTCTTATCTACAACTTAGTGGCGTTAAAAAGCAAGGAATAACAGCAGCATTTATTGGAGTCTTTTCTATCCACTCTTCATAGACTAATATGGAGAAAGTGACTGCATGAAAAGTGGAGAAGGAAACAGATCTCCTTATAAGATATATTACAAAGTTTCTTATATTCACCTGTACTATTCACTTGTGGCAAGTTGTTTATAGCTGGCAGTAGCCTTTAATAGGATTGTAACGTGGAGATGTCTCTCTGGACGACCTGACCTGTCTTACATTACACAGACATCCCATTGCTATACATGGACATGGATTTGGGGTCTGATTCTGCCTCCTGCTGACCGGGCCTTGATTAGAACACTTGTCTGTCAGTTCCATGTTTTGTAGCAAGATGGCGCTCACTGGTAAGGACTCTAATACTGGCAATGTTACTTGGCCTCTGTTGCAGTTCTCCCCCCTGCAGGTGTAGGGAGTCTGGCAAAGCTCCCTGGGAAAAAGGATATACAAATTAGCCCCCTCTAGTGTCACCTCTAGGTAGTTACCCTGTAAGTCAAAGCCTTGAAACAAGACTTGGGATATCAGGTGTCACATAAGAGATCCTAGCAAACTTACCATAATGGACCAGGTGAACAATCTACCCAACACTAGGACAGCGCCACCACGTGGGCATGAATTAAAGGTCATGACAGGTGTAGAATGACATCTGGCTGTAACCAGTGACTAGATATGGGATGACCTGTCGCAACTTTACTGCCCTAGACTGCTACACACAACACCATTACAGGTATAGAAGGCTTCTCTACTCCTGATCTATCCTTGGGACCGGTCATCAGTTGAAGATCAATGGGATGTGACGGCCGGACCCCGCCAATCATCTGCTTGAAAACCCTGTAGAGTTTGGATGAGACCAAAGCACAGCGCCCTATATCTTACAGTGGTTGTTCCTGGTATCACAGCTCAGCCCAGTCACTTACTTGGGACTGATGAAGGTGACATCACATGGACTGTGAAGCGAAACTACTACATCAAACAGCTGATCTGTGTGGGTCCTGAGCATTTGGCCCCTGCTGATCTGCAATGGATGATGTATCCCAAGGGTAGGTCATCTAATGGTACAGTCTGGAAAACCTGCTAAAGCACCAGGCCCAGCTGACGACAGCCCTAGTCACATAGGAGGAGGATTTTAGTGCAATGCGGCCCCCTCCACCAGGTCCACACACCCCCATGAGATGACCTGTGACCTCCGCTAGATCTTTAGGGATGTTCGGCATTAAAGGACTTGTCTGGGGAGTTAAGTTCGGGTTTCTTGATCTGGAAGACTCTTGATGGATCTGGGGGATGTGTGATCAGAACCCCCACTTACCTTTGCTATGGGGTCTGGCATTACTATAACCAGGGAGGGGCGGAGTGCTGGTTGGAACGAAGCCGGGACCCCCAGCCCCATTATCCAGAGGTCGCTAGACTCACCTGGACAATCCCTTTAACCCCTTCACTATCCTAGACCTACAAGCCAGAATTACATTATAATGGTGGAGTCCTCCAGCGCGGATCCGCCATAGGTGTCGTCTTCCAATGGCCAGCAATAGACTGCAAAAATGGCGCTGCCCGTCTGGTTCAGGTGTCACACTACCGCAATGAGTGAGTGGGCGACAACAACCAGAGTCATCATCACTAGCTTAGCGTTATACGGCGACCTTGGCGTTGTGCAACCATAGACCGCAGGTTAACTTTAACGTTGCCCCTCACGAGTAACGGACGACCCTCCTTTTTGGATTTCTTCCAATTTGGCGACATTCACTTTCATTAATTGCAAGTAAGAAAACACTTCGTAGACAAAGTCGCCCTTCTGAGCCAGACTAAGGCGTCATGTAGTCGTATAACACTGCAGTGTTGTGTCACTCGGCTACAACTTGTCCCCAGCCTTCCATGTGACATTACCAGCTACGTCAGGTGACTATAGAAGAATGATATGGCGCACAATTCACACCACAGCGGTAAAGATATTACAGATAACGAGGGAAACTACATCTCCCGGCAGCCTCTGCGGCAGCTGAGTGACACGTAACCCGGTCTCCGATCACATCATGTGACGAGCGCGTGTCTAGTACACACCACGTGACCTCTCCCATACAGCCACGCCTCACCATCTCACTCATCCTGTATGGGCGGAGCTACTGTCAGCTGACCGGAAACGTCGGTGACGCAAGCCCACGGTCGAATTCTGAGCGGACACGTCAGTTCTGGGCGCAGGTGCCGGGCCCGGTGTGTCTGCTGCAGCCGCCGCCGAGCTCACCATGTCGGACCTCGGGGACTGGTTCCGGAGCATCCCGCTCATTACCCGGTACTGGTTCGCCTGCTCTGTTGCCGTCCCGTTGCTGGGAAAGCTTGGCCTGATCAATCCCATGTACCTGATCCTATGGCCGGAATACTTCCTGCACAAGTTCCAGGTAATGTCAGAGCCTATAGGAACTACAACTCCCAGCATGCCCTGAGAGACTCTGGCTGGAACCATTGCCTCATGCTATAGAGGGGGTGACAGGTTGTGACCATTGGCCTGTACTGTAGAGGGGGTGACGGGTTGTGTCCATTGGCCTGTACTGTAGAGGGGGTGACGGGTTGTGTCCATTGCCATATTCTACAGAGGGGGTGGCTGGTTGTGTCCCTTGCCATATATTACAGAGGGGGTGACGGGTTGTGACCATTGCCATATATTACAGAGGGGGTGACAGGTTGTGACCATTGCCTTGTACTGTAGAGGGGGTGACGAGTTGTGACCATTGCCTTGTACTGTAGAGGGGGTGACGGGTTGTGACCATTGCCCTGTACTGTAGAGGGGGTGATGGGTTGTGACCATTGCCCTGTACTGTAGAGGGGGGACGGGTTGTGTCCATTGCCATATACTACAGAGGGGGTGACAGGTTCTGACCATTGCCATATATTACAGAGGGGGTGACAGGTTGTGACCATTGCCTTGTACTGTAGAGGGGGTGACGGGTTGTGACCATTGCCCTGTACTGTAGAGGGGGTGATGGGTTGTGACCATTGCCCTGTACTGTAGAGGGGGGACGGGTTGTGTCCATTGCCATATACTACAGAGGGGGTGACGGGTTGTGACCATTGCCATATACTACACAGGGGGGAAACTGGCTGTAACCATTGTCTCGTACTGACGAGGGCGTGACGGGTTGAGACCATTGCACTGTACTACAGAGGGGGTGACTGGTTGCGGCCATTGCCCCGCACTGTAGAGGGTGAGACGGAGATACAATACCAGACATAACCTGAGGACAGGTGTGGCGCTGTTCCTGGAAGAAAGCTGCTATGTTTTTCTAATCCTGGACAAATCCTTTAAGATGGCCATGACCCCTCACTAACATGGATGGTCACAGTGGTGTAATATTAGGAGGTGTAAGGGCTGCAGTTACTTCCAGACCGAGGTGACCTGTCATGGTGCTATGGTGGATGTGGCTGGACCTTAATGACCTCATGTGACTGGGCCACTGGCCGGTAGATTCTACTAGCACCACGAGGGGGCAGCATTACTGTAATTAGTGAGCATCTGCTCAGCCCAATCATCAGCCAGAGAAATAGCGCCATCTGTGGCCAGCTGTACTTGGTTATCGCTGCAATACGTTCTGGTGAAGACTCTGTTCACACCTGCATTGCAGATTCACTTGCAAGTGAATGGGGTCTCTTGGGAGACGTATATATGGCAGGTTTCTGTAGTATAAATTCTATCAGCACATGGAGAAGTGTCGGCCATGACAGGTTGTTGTCGCCTTTTCCTTGCTGATGATTGTCGGCCCGATCATTTACATGTCAGGAAGCAGATGGATAACCCGAAACTGTGACACAGTGACGTCCCCACAGCACCTGCCGTACTCCCCGGGGGTCACAGAGCAGCAGGTGATGGCGTCTACTCTACAATTACTGACCTGACTTTTGTACTTTATTTAAAGGGACGCGATCACCTAAAAGTGTCAGCCATAAATAAAGTGAGAACCTTAAGCTTTGAGATAGGATGACGTGCAGTTGTCATATAGGCCACTAGATGTCAGTGTGATGGATCAGTTTGGACTGATGTAAAATTTGCTTTACAACTTGTTGCAAAACTAGTGTCTTCTAATTTTAGGAGGGCAAGGGGCATGCTGTGACCACTGGGGCTAAGATGTCATGACTGCCGGGCCCAGGAGGGGGAGTCACGCTGTGACTTTTGGGGAATAAAGATGCTTACTGCTGACCCCATTTGGAAGAGTCCATTATATCTTGTATAGAGGGGTGGGGACAGCTATACCTACCAAACAGGATTCTGTTTTGACTCCTGGTCTGGTTTAGGGATTTGGGGGGTAAAACCTCCTCAAGCAGATTATCAGACCCTGGATCTGGCTAAAATCTCTTGCCTTTCAGGACCCTGGGCGAGCTGTACGTGAGTCATTGCCTGCGGTGTAACCTGTTGTTCTTCTCTTTATTTGCACAGATATGGAGACCAATCACCTCCACGTTTTACTTCCCGGTTGGCCCCGGCTCAGGATTTCTGTACATGGTGAATCTGTATTTCCTGTATCAGTATTCAACCAGACTGGAAACAGGTAAAAAAAAAAACGGAAGTGGGCGAGAATCCACCGCAGCAGAAACTCAGCAGGGGCTGGTCCTGCCCCCTAGGTGTGAGCTATGGCTATATGTATTGATCTCTTCTCTCTTGTCTTCCAGGAGCCTTTGATGGCCGACCCGCAGATTATATATTCATGCTCCTCTTCAACTGGATCTGTATTGTTGTATCCTTTAAAGGCGCAGGACATCATTTATGTCTGAGAGGTCAATAGGTCATCACCTGCCAATGGTACCCTGTTTTTTCCAAAAATAAAGCCCTACCCCGAAAATAAGCCCTAGCTTGATATAGTGTGGTTCAGGAAGGAGACCCCAGGGGATGGGGATTTTACGTGAAGCGGAGTAACTTTTTTTTTTTTTGTATCAGAATTTCCTTAACATGTCCATGGTAGATAACTGGTGTAATAATGGATATGCAGGTAAGATCAGCGACTGGTCAGGGCTCGTTCACATCTGCACCTGGGAGTCCGTTCTGCAGGTTTCCGTTTCCTGCACAAAACTGAAACCTGCCGACATCTTTCCAAACCCTTTCATTTGAACGGGTTGGAAAAGTGTCCGGCCGGTGAGCGTTTTATGCTCTCCACGGTGAAACCGTTTTTTTTAAAACCGGGCACAGAGTCGGACATGCAGTACTCTGTGTCTGGTTTAAAAAAACGGTTTTGCCGCGGAGAGCATAAAACGCTCACCGGCGCTCCCGACTGGACTCAGCATGCAGAAGACAGAGTCCGGGTGCTGGTGTGAACCTTGTGTCACATTCTGTCTCATGTTATGTGCTGTAAGTCACCCAGGGCAAAGATATAGTCCGGCACACAACATATACACCTATATACCTATGCACACCTGTATATATGTTTATAACACACACACATATACATACATACAATAACACACAGCTAGAAATGAAGGGGCTCTTCCAACTCATCACTAGGACTATTCCTGACACGTTGTGATGAATGATGAGCGAGTAGTATTCGATCTATTACCACGCCGGCATAGGAATGCGTGTAATCGGCCGAGGGGTTTAACGCTTCGAATATTCGATGTTGGTGTTCGGCCACTTACACGCATTCCTATGCCGGCGTGGTATTTGATGGAATACTACTCGCTGATCTCTGGGAACCCCACAGTCCTGACAATGATGAGCGGTAATAAAGCATCTCCACCTTCTCTCTGCACAGTCCGGCTGTCACTGGCAGCTGCTATCCCTGTAAGGGGTGACCGCTCCCGTCCGTGCAGAGATAGACAGCTGCTATCTGGATATATATATATATACTCAACGGGCGATTGGCAAGTGGTCAACATATCAGGGTCATCCGTTATAAAGCAGGAATAGCCATTATACTAAATGTCCCCCCCCATAAATTATATCATCATGAATGTCCACAGTGGGGTATAATACTGTGTGGGGGAGGAGGGGTCATGTCAAACGTTTGCCAGGGGCCCCGTCACTGCTAGTGACACCACTGTATACTACACATATATAGTAGTATATGACACACATTACACGCTATGCACATATTTCACACACACGTATGATCCGGAGTCATTTGCCATCAGGTGAGGGGTAGGCGGCCATATTACTGTTACCTTTGGGGTCTGACCTGTCCCTTGTCTTGCAGCTCCTGATGATCCCGCTGATCATGTCTGTCCTGTACGTCTGGTCTCAGCTGAACAGGGATATGATCGTGTCGTTTTGGTTTGGGACAAGATTCAAGGTAGGCGTCATCCCATCATAGACGCGTAGGGTGTGTGCACACTACTTACCGTAAACTGTTCCAAAACGCTGCACCCCTCACTATCCAGGGGAGCTAAAATGAGCTCTCGCTCCACAGCCGTGAGGATCAGCGTGTACTGCACATGCTCACACTATCATAGCGGAGGTGCCAGGGCCCTCAGAGAAGGCATGGAGGGCGGTCCTGGGCAGGGGTGGTGTAACTTTTTGGGGCAACACCTGCAAAAAAAAAAAGTGAACATAGCCCAATATACTGAGTGTTTATTCATGGAGTATGTGTCTGCCCTGCTGACTGTCTCCCTCCTGTCTCCCGTCCATCAGGCCTGCTATCTACCCTGGGTCATACTTGGATTCAACTACATTATAGGAGGATCGTAAGTATCTAATAAGAAGGTTATTACACTGCGTATACACCCTGTAAGAGTCTGTATATAGGACACCTAGGACAACCCCCATCCTTGTGATGGCTCCTGTTATGCTCTGTTGATCTTTAAAGTTCCATCTCAGGGACCCCCCATGATCAGCTGTTACACCATAGTGTATTATACACAGCGGCGCCCCCCAGAGCAAGGAGGGTCAGGACAACCCATAACAGAACATGGAGGGTCCCTTTAAAAATATCCCTATTGTTTACCTATTAAATTATAGTATCTCCTGCATTCTCTACATAGCAGCTGTGAGTGAGCGCCGCTCTGGAGTATAATACAGGATAAGTAATGTAATGTATGTACACAGTGACTGCACCAGCAGAATAGTGAGCGCAGCTCTGGAGTATAATACAGGATAAGTAATGTAATGTATGTACACAGTGACTGTACCAGCAGAATAGTGAGCGCAGCTCTGGAGTATAATACAGGATAAGTAATGTAATGTATGTACACAGTGACTGCACCGGCAGAATAGTGAGCGCAGCTCTGGAGTATAATACAGGATAAGTAATGTAATGTATGTACACAGTGACTGTACCGGCAGAATAGTGAGCGCAGCTCTGGAGTATAATACAGGATAAGTAATGTAATGTATGTACACAGTGACTGTACCAGCAGAATAGTCAGTGCAGCTCTGGAGTATAATACAGGATAAGTAATGTAATGTATGTACACAGTGACTGTACCAGCAGAATAGTGAGCGCAGCTCTGGAGTATAATACAGGATAAGTAATGTAATGTATGTACACAGTGACTGCACCAGCAGAATAGTGAGCGCAGCTCTGGAGTATAATACAGGATAAGTAATGTAATGTATGTACACAGTGACTGCACCAGCAGAATAGTGAGTGCAGCTCTGGAGTATAATACAGGATAAGTAATGTAATGTATGTACACAGTGACTGCACCAGCAGAATAGTGAGCGCAGCTCTGGGGTATAATACAGGATAAGTAATGTAATGTATGTACACAGTGACTGTACCAGCAGAATAATAAGCGCAGCTCTGGAGTATAATACAGGATAAGTAATGTAATGTATGTACACAGTGACTGTACCAGCAGAATAGTGAGTGCAGCTCTGGAGTATAATACAGGATAAGTAATGTAATGTATGTACACAGTGAATGCACCAGCAGAATAGTGAGCGCAGCTCTGGAGTATAATACAGGATAAGTAATGTAATGTATGTACACAGTGACTGTACCAGCAGAATAGTGAGCGCAGCTCTGGAGTATAATACAGGATAAGTAATGTAATGTATGTACACAGTGACTGTACCAGCAGAATAGTGAGCGCAGCTCTGGAGTATAATACAGGATAAGTAATGTAATGTATGTACACAGTGACTGTACCGGCAGAATAGTGAGCGCAGCTCTGGAGTATAATACAGGATAAGTAATGTAATGTATGTACACAGTGACTGCACCAGCAGAATAGTGAGCGCAGCTCTGGAGTATAATACGGGATAAGTAATGTAATGTATGTACACAGTGACTGTACCAGCAGAATAGTGAGTGCAGCTCTGGAGTATAATACAGGATAAGTAATGTAATGTAAGTACACAGTGACTGTACCAGCAGAATAGTGAGTGCAGCTCTGGAGTATAATACAGGATAAGTAATGTAATGTAAGTACACAGTGACTGTACCAGCAGAATAGTGAGCACAGCTCTGGAGTATAATACAGGATAAGTAATGTATGTACACAGTGACTGCACCAGCAGAATAGTGAGCGCAGCTCTGGAGTATAATACAGGATAAGTAATGTATTTACACAGTGACTGCACCAGCAGAATAGTGAGCGCAGCTCTGGAGTATAATACAGGATAAGTAATGTAATGTATGTACACAGTGACTGCACCAGCAGAATAGTGAGCGCAGCTCTGGAGTATAATACAGGATAAGTAATGTATGTACACAGTGACTGCACCAGCAGAATAGTGAGCGCAGCTCTGGAGTATAATACAGGATAAGTAATGTAATGTATGTACACAGTGACTGTACCAGCAGAATAGTGAGCGCAGCTCTGGAGTATAATACAGGATAAGTAATGTATGTACACAGTGACTGCACCAGCAGAATAGTGAGCGCAGCTCTGGAGTATAATACAGGATAAGTAATGTATGTACACAGTGACTGCACCAGCAGAATAGTGAGCGCAGCTCTGGAGTATAATACAGGATAAGTAATGTAATGTATGTACACAGTGACTGCACCAGCAGAATAGTGAGCGCAGCTCTGGAGTATAATACAGGATAAGTAATGTAATGTATGTACACAGTGACTGTACCAGCAGAATAGTGAGTGCAGCTCTGGAGTATAATACAGGATAAGTAATGTAATGTATGTACACAGTGACTGCACCAGCAGAATAGTGAGCGCAGCTCTGGAGTATAATACAGGATAAGTAATGTAATGTATGTACACAGTGACTGTACCAGCAGAATAGTGAGCGCAGCTCTGGAGTATAATACAGGATAAGTAATGTAATGTATGTACACAGTGACTGCACCGGCAGAATAGTGAGCGCAGCTCTGGAGTATAATACAGGATAAGTAATGTAATGTATGTACACAGTGACTGTACCGGCAGAATAGTGAGCGCAGCTCTGGAGTATAATACAGGATAAGTAATGTAATGTATGTACACAGTGACTGTACCAGCAGAATAGTCAGTGCAGCTCTGGAGTATAATACAGGATAAGTAATGTAATGTATGTACACAGTGACTGTACCAGCAGAATAGTGAGCGCAGCTCTGGAGTATAATACAGGATAAGTAATGTAATGTATGTACACAGTGACTGCACCAGCAGAATAGTGAGCGCAGCTCTGGAGTATAATACAGGATAAGTAATGTAATGTATGTACACAGTGACTGCACCAGCAGAATAGTGAGCGCAGCTCTGGAGTATAATACAGGATAAGTAATGTATGTACACAGTGACTGCACCAGCAGAATAGTGAGCGCAGCTCTGGAGTATAATACAGGATAAGTAATGTAATGTATGTACACAGTGACTGTACCAGCAGAATAGTGAGCGCAGCTCTGGAGTATAATACAGGATAAGTAATGTATGTACACAGTGACTGCACCAGCAGAATAGTGAGCGCAGCTCTGGAGTATAATACAGGATAAGTAATGTATGTACACAGTGACTGCACCAGCAGAATAGTGAGCGCAGCTCTGGAGTATAATACAGGATAAGTAATGTAATGTATGTACACAGTGACTGCACCAGCAGAATAGTGAGCGCAGCTCTGGAGTATAATACAGGATAAGTAATGTAATGTATGTACACAGTGACTGTACCAGCAGAATAGTGAGTGCAGCTCTGGAGTATAATACAGGATAAGTAATGTAATGTATGTACACAGTGACTGCACCAGCAGAATAGTGAGCGCAGCTCTGGAGTATAATACAGGATAAGTAATGTAATGTATGTACACAGTGACTGTACCAGCAGAATAGTGAGCGCAGCTCTGGAGTATAATACAGGATAAGTAATGTAATGTATGTACACAGTGACTGCACCGGCAGAATAGTGAGCGCAGCTCTGGAGTATAATACAGGATAAGTAATGTAATGTATGTACACAGTGACTGTACCGGCAGAATAGTGAGCGCAGCTCTGGAGTATAATACAGGATAAGTAATGTAATGTATGTACACAGTGACTGTACCAGCAGAATAGTCAGTGCAGCTCTGGAGTATAATACAGGATAAGTAATGTAATGTATGTACACAGTGACTGTACCAGCAGAATAGTGAGCGCAGCTCTGGAGTATAATACAGGATAAGTAATGTAATGTATGTACACAGTGACTGCACCAGCAGAATAGTGAGCGCAGCTCTGGAGTATAATACAGGATAAGTAATGTAATGTATGTACACAGTGACTGCACCAGCAGAATAGTGAGTGCAGCTCTGGAGTATAATACAGGATAAGTAATGTAATGTATGTACACAGTGACTGCACCAGCAGAATAGTGAGCGCAGCTCTGGGGTATAATACAGGATAAGTAATGTAATGTATGTACACAGTGACTGTACCAGCAGAATAATAAGCGCAGCTCTGGAGTATAATACAGGATAAGTAATGTAATGTATGTACACAGTGACTGTACCAGCAGAATAGTGAGTGCAGCTCTGGAGTATAATACAGGATAAGTAATGTAATGTATGTACACAGTGAATGCACCAGCAGAATAGTGAGCGCAGCTCTGGAGTATAATACAGGATAAGTAATGTAATGTATGTACACAGTGACTGTACCAGCAGAATAGTGAGCGCAGCTCTGGAGTATAATACAGGATAAGTAATGTAATGTATGTACACAGTGACTGTACCAGCAGAATAGTGAGCGCAGCTCTGGAGTATAATACAGGATAAGTAATGTAATGTATGTACACAGTGACTGTACCGGCAGAATAGTGAGCGCAGCTCTGGAGTATAATACAGGATAAGTAATGTAATGTATGTACACAGTGACTGCACCAGCAGAATAGTGAGCGCAGCTCTGGAGTATAATACGGGATAAGTAATGTAATGTATGTACACAGTGACTGTACCAGCAGAATAGTGAGTGCAGCTCTGGAGTATAATACAGGATAAGTAATGTAATGTAAGTACACAGTGACTGTACCAGCAGAATAGTGAGTGCAGCTCTGGAGTATAATACAGGATAAGTAATGTAATGTAAGTACACAGTGACTGTACCAGCAGAATAGTGAGCACAGCTCTGGAGTATAATACAGGATAAGTAATGTATGTACACAGTGACTGCACCAGCAGAATAGTGAGCGCAGCTCTGGAGTATAATACAGGATAAGTAATGTATTTACACAGTGACTGCACCAGCAGAATAGTGAGCGCAGCTCTGGAGTATAATACAGGATAAGTAATGTAATGTATGTACACAGTGACTGCACCAGCAGAATAGTGAGCGCAGCTCTGGAGTATAATACAGGATAAGTAATGTATGTACACAGTGACTGCACCAGCAGAATAGTGAGCGCAGCTCTGGAGTATAATACAGGATAAGTAATGTAATGTATGTACACAGTGACTGTACCAGCAGAATAGTGAGCGCAGCTCTGGAGTATAATACAGGATAAGTAATGTATGTACACAGTGACTGCACCAGCAGAATAGTGAGCGCAGCTCTGGAGTATAATACAGGATAAGTAATGTATGTACACAGTGACTGCACCAGCAGAATAGTGAGCGCAGCTCTGGAGTATAATACAGGATAAGTAATGTAATGTATGTACACAGTGACTGCACCAGCAGAATAGTGAGCGCAGCTCTGGGGTATAATACAGGATAAGTAATGTAATGTATGTACACAGTGACTGCTCCAGTGCAATGACTTGTCTACTACTCTGCAGGAATTAGATATCGGCCATTTTTCCTTCTTTCTTGCAGAATCATTAATGAATTGATCGGGAACTTGGTCGGACATCTTTACTTCTTCTTAATGTTTAAGTATCCGATGGACCTCGGTGGGCGGAGCTTCCTCTCCACACCTCAGATTCTGTAAGTAACACTCACATAATAGATTACTCTGTTGTCATTAGAATATGATCTCGACTTGCTGTCAGTAAATGGGAATTATCCAATCCTGAGCAATCCTGTTACTTCTCACAGCTGAGGGGTTGTTACAGTTGCACTCGCTTTGAGCTAAGTATATCTATGCCACAACTCTCTTATCTGGCAGTTTGCTACAATGTATCGGTGCAGATAAACTGTATTCTCTGATTGTCGGATTGTCTACACTGTCTGCACTGGATTGTAGCAGACCCTCAGCGAATCCCGAGTTTACGTTAGAGTATGATGATGTCACATGAGCTCGGTGGCCAATCACGGCATGTTTATTGCAGCAGCCTGCCCCCCGCAGTCATGTGATGGGATCACTTGCGTACTGTCATCCGTCTCATCCTTCGTGTTCTCCTCCTCAGGTACCGTTGGTTCCCCAGCCGCAGGGGCGGAGTCTCAGGATTTGGCGTCCCACCAGCAAGTGCCAGACGAGCAGCAGACGAACAGCCAGGAGGCGGAGGACGGCACAACTGGGGTCAAGGATTCCGGCTGGGAGACCAGTGAGGGCGCGCGAGCCGCCTCCGATCCTGAACTTTTCTTTTATAAGTCTTTTCTTTGTAACTTTACGAACTGTTGAACTTAACCCTTAAAGAACTTATGCAAGAAGGCAGGAAGTTCGTCAGACTGCTGACACGGCACCGGCGCCGCCTCGCCCCGGCGGCTGGACAGCACCTCTGCCGCCTCCATCTACGCCGAAACCTTCTCATATCCTTCAGGGAAACAGAAATAAGATCAGCACAGTGTTGGTGTTGTGAAGCGGCTCCGATCAGTTACGTTTCCTCCTGAGATTATACCTGCGGCGCTGGGCAGACTCTCCCTCGTGCAACGCTCTGCAGGTTTTTATGTCAACAGATGGGATGCTCCGCAAATCAGAAAATAAACAATGTTCCTCCCATCGTTGTAAGGAGGAAAAACTGAAATTTGTTTATTAAAATGTATTTAATTGGATCTTTGGGTTCCGTCTGTGGTTGCAGCTTGTTGGTGCAGGATCCGCAGCTTATTGCGCCTCTTCGCTGTGCAGACTGTGGGTTTTATATTATCAGTATATTACGAGGATCTAGGCTTCATGTATGGATTGTCTTCTACACTAGTCACATCCAGAGCTGCGTTTAGAGGTCTGTCGCTTTAAATCCATCCGCTTTATACGGACAGAACTTGCCTTATTATTGAGGTGTCCACATACAGTGCATTCTGGGAGATGTGACTTTTTTTTAGTACTTAGAGGACCTTTCATCACTTCCACCAACTTTTTAACTCTTTGCACCCATTAATAGGTCCCGCTTCACTGATTTTGGCACAATTGGAATTTTTTCTCTAGCCCCCGCCATTCCTGAGCAGTCAGTGCTGATAGTTTCAGAACCCAATATGTTAATTAGGCCAGAGAAAGTAGTCTGGGACACGCCCACCTGGCAGTAGAGCCTATAAGGTGCTGAAAGAAATAGTGCTGGAACGGTGGGGGCTAAAGTGAAAATTCCGACTGCACCCGAACCCGCGAAGTGGCGCCTATTGAAGGATACAAAAATTCCGACTGGTGAAAGGCCGGGGCCCCACGTGGCATTAACACAGCGTTTCACAGTCCCTGCAAGGTGGGTGAGGACTCTACCGGATCCCATCCACACATTACAGGTGAAATGTTGCGATTTCCAAAACTGTTGCAGTTTTGTAAATTGCAGCATGTCAATTATACCTACGGAAATGGCAGCGGTTTCCCTTGAAGCAGAAAGTCCGCCGTATCCGCCTCAAAATCCTGACCAAAAAGACAGCTCCCATTGAAATCAGTGGGAGCCTCCGGTTAGTTCTTTGTTCCGGCTCCCGGAAAAAGAAGCGATGTGCTCATTCTTTCAGGTGGTGCCTGAAGACACTCCTTCCATTCATTTGAGCCTAATCCAGAGCGGAGTGCAGTGCACCGGCATCCAGTCGCAGCTACCTGTATTTTGGTCCGGAACCTGAGACGGCCTCCACCTCAGGATTTGGACCATAAATCCCCACGAGAACTTACCCTTAGACTGGCAGAATGATAGGAGCTGTAGGTTCAATTCACTGATAACCAGCAGAGATCTTGAAAATGGACAAATCCCCGCCGCAGCGCTGTCTATACAATGTGTAAGCTTTATCTATGGGTGCGGGTTATGTTGCAGAACTGAAGTTACCATCTAAGGCCACAAGTACATGACCGAGTGCAGTGACATCTCATCTATGGGGCTCCGGGTTCATTCTGTTCCGATACTGTGGATGATTATTAGAGATGAGCGAGTACTGTTGGGATCAGCCGATCCGAACAGCACGCTCCATAGAAATGAATGGATGCACCTGGTACTTCCGCTTTGATGGCAGCCGGCCGCTTAACCCCCCGCGTGCCGGCTACGTCCATTCATTTCTATGCGAACGTGCTGTTCGGATCGGCTGATCCCAACAGTACTCGCTCATCTCTAATGATTATAGAGAAGGTCCTATATTAGAATGAATCCGAAGCCCCCATAGATGTAATAGTCAGTGTCATCCATTAAACATGGATAGGTCATCCATTAAAATGTCTTGGTAAACCAGTCTTAATAAATCATCTTTCCCAATGGATCTGGCTCAGCATTTCGGCCTCTGACATTAGTAAGCACCCTGACCCTATATGGCTGTTTTGCCCCCTATGCCACACGTAGGCACCAGGTTTGTCATCACTGCCTTAAACACTCTGAGCTTGTCATAATTCCGTTTATTATGGGGCCTGTGCTAGGAGGAGGCTGAGCTCTGAAGGTCTGCTTACTGATGCTCAAATAGCAGCGTTTGCCTGCAGTTACCACTAGGGGGAGCTCACATGCTCCACTATACTACTAAGCCTCACTTTTTATGCACGAAGTTGCAGGTTGGCGCCTCCCGCTGAGGCCGAAACAGGATTATCCCGAGCCCTGCCTGATGTAACCGCAGGAAAGTCAGTGTGACTCTTCTGCTGCAGGCGTGTTTCACTATTACATCGGCATTGCACTAGTGACCTAACACCACACCGTGCACATAGTGACCATCGCCGGGAGATTGTACGTCCTCATTCAGGACAATGGAGTCAAACCCTCTGGCTAGCTTTCCTGAATTTTCTAGCGATTTGCTCTTAGATTGCAATATATATTATATATGTATATACACAGTTTTCCTGCTTCTAACTAGAGATGAGCGAGTAGTATTTGATCGAATACCTCCCCTGCATAGTTATTGGTGTAATCGGTCGAATACCACGCGGTAAACACAGTAAAAATTCGATGCCCCTCCCACCTTCCCTGGCGCTTTTTTACACCAATAACTGTGCAGGGGAGATATTCGATGGAATACTACTCGCTCATCTCTACTAACAATCACGTTACGGCTGCAGCACATTTTACATTTTCTCCAAGACTGCGGGGTGTACAATAAGGAGCAGACTGCCCCTCCACTACCCAGTACTGATACTATTCTGCCAGGAGTAACTGTACAATAGTAAACAAATAGCTGTGAAAAGCCCACGCGACCAAACTACAGAAATCAACCAAAAATAGAAATTGTTTTTGTGTGACTATAAAAAGTAGTAGAGGACGCCGAACGTCATTGTTTTTTTTGTGAAGAATTATGATAATTTTGTGATATTTTTCTTGGCTGGTAAGCGCATGCACTAACCTGATAGATTTAGAAGAACACACTCAGCGCTGCTACATCTCCATACACTTCTTATAATAGAACATGCCTTACTTCTGGCCATGTTTCATGTATCAGTCACAGAGAGGATTTATCAAGACTGACATCTAGTATTCCGGTTTTGACAATCCCTGTACCACCATTTCACCACTTCTCCATAAATCAGGTGCACCCATTGGCAGGGCTGTGGGCCTACATTTCCGGCATCATGTACGACATAACTGGCATAAACAATCATACATCTGGTAGGGCAGAATAACAACGCACCCATAGGGGGCAGATTTATTCAGTCTTCTATACCAGCTTTCTAACGTACAAGCTTTCTCAAAAGTCGGCGGGGCCATGAGCTCCACCAGATTCATTATCGTTTGCCATATATAAGGTGCAATCTCTGCCGGGGATGAGACTATGATATTACCAATCTTCAAAAATCCCCATAGATTCTAGCTGGGCCGCTTTAATCATAGGGCCAACCGGGTAGTGGATGACCCCTGAGGGCCACGGGACAATGATACCACTCCTCACTTCCCCGGGAGCTGCAGGCGCAATGTGATGATGTCATTTACATCCCGCCTGCAGCTCACTTAAGACCCTGGACCAGAACAACAGGGGAGCAAGGAGAGGGGAGCGAGTTAAGGCCCCTTCACACTGAGTAAACGTGTGTATTTTGGCAAAATACACGTGTAAAAAATACACGTCAAAATACACGTGTAAAATGTCATTGAAGTCAATGGGAGTCTTATTTTTACACATGTATTTTGCCAAAATACACGAGCGTTTACTCCGTGTGAAGGGGCCCTTTTAGTGTTTTTTTTTTTTTTTTCTATAGGTGGGGGAGATTGAATTGTGGGGATCACTGCAGGTTGACTTTAAACTGTAGGGTGGCTGGAGGGGGATATTAATGCAAACTATTATTGTATGAGGTCACAAACGGCAACATTATACTGTGCGAGGGCCAATAAGGGGGCATTATAATTTGTGCGAGTCAGGTATTTGTTAGTGGTGGTGATATGGGGGGGGGGGGGGCACTAATGTGTTAAAACAGCCCTGAACTCAAGTCTATGAGAGATCCATGAAAAATGGAAGCCACATAAAGTAGGCCTGAGCCCCAAGGGAAACGCCGTGATTTGCCCATGACAGAAACACGTTTTACAGTAAGGGCAATGTGGATGGTTCTAGCGAATCCCATGCCTGCTTTGCGGTAAAAACCGTGGTGCGGACTGTGATACGCCATGTATGTGTTAGTATTATATGTACTTCCCAACTTCAAGGCAAACTTAGTCACCAACTTGTACTTGGACTCTGCCCATTCCCACCCATTTCTCTTTGGGCCCCCACCTTATAATGTCACTCACCGGGTACCCCCACAGCTTCAGGTCGGCCTCCTGGTAGCAAATAAACATAAAACAACTAAAACGGACCTAGCCCCATTCCCTGAAGTCTCTGCTCCCGCTGCGATGTGAGTGACATCCTCGCTCCTCACTAAAGATGGCTCCCCGCTTTACCATTCTTGTATTCCTCCGGATGCAGGCAAGTTAAAGCCAGGATAGGACCCAGAACCTGTGACGGTGAGGAGGTGTTATAGAAGTATAAGTGGAGGCCCCAGGGGAGGTGACCAAAAAAATACAGAACATTACTACTCACCATCCATTACCTCTTCTGGGGTCTGGTGCTCTCCTGGTGACGCCACGTACCCTGGTCTGGCGCTCTCCCGGTGATGCCACGTACCCGGGTCTGGCGCTCTCCCGGTGATGCCACGTACCCGGGTCTGGCGCTCTCCTATTGATGCCACGTACCTGGGTCTGGCGCTCTCCCGGTGATGCCACGTACCTGGGTCTGGCGCTCTCCCGATGATGCCACGTACCCTGGTCTGGCGCTCTCCCGGTGATGCCACGTACCCGGGTCTGGCGCTCTCCCGGTGATGCCACGTACCCGGGTCTGGCGCTCTCCCGGTGATGCCACGTACCCGGGTCTGGCGCTCTCCCGGTGATGCCACGTACCCGGGTCTGGCGCTCTCCCGATGATGCCACGTACCCTGGTCTGGCGCTCTCCTATTGATGCCACGTACCCTGGTCTGGCGCTCTCCTATTGATGCCACGTACCTGGGTCTGGCGCTCTCCCGGTGATGCCACGTACCTGGGTCTGGCGCTCTCCCGATGATGCCACGTACCCGGGTCTGGCGCTCTCCCGATGATGCCACGTACCCGGGTCTGGCGCTCTCCCGATGATGCCACGTACCCTGGTCTGGCGCTCTCCCGGTGATGCCACGTACCCGGGTCTGGCGCTCTCACGGTGATGCCATGTACCCGGGTCTGGCGCTCTCACGGTGATGCCATGTACCCGGTCTGGCGCTCTCCCGGTGATGCCAAGTACCTGGGTCTGGCGCTCTCCTGGTGACGCCATGTACCCAATCACAGGCCTCAATGGTTGGTCACATGGCAGGTGGAGCATCACTGGGGGGATAGAGAGCGCCGGATCCCACGAGGAGGCCTAAAAGAGGTGAGGGTAGGAGAGCATGAATGTATTTTACCCTGGGCCTCCTCTTATTATAATCTGGGGTGTGGAGAGACTATAGAATATAATAATAATGTCACTTCTGGTTGAATTTGAAGTGAAATGAATCAGGGCCGGAGACTCCCAAACTACAGTCGGGACCAAATTTGAACCCAAACTGGGAGTCTGGTGCAAAGGAAAACTGAAGCAGTTATCCATAGCAACTGACCAAATGGCCATAGAAAAATAAAAGCTGGTCGGCAACATCTCCAACGTATAGCAGGTATCTCTGTATAGGCCCCGGCCTTCATTGCGGAGTGCGAAATCCAAGTCAGTCAGTCTGTCCAACCTCTGCGGCGTCCATGCACTAGAATGGGATTAGTCTTTTAGTCACATTTTTTGTTACGTCTTTCTAACTTTTTTCACATTTTGTATGTCTTCTGCTAATTTTAATGAAAAAATTGATTAAAAAAGTTAAATTTAAAAAAATAAAAAAAAAACTCCAAGAGAAGCGGACCCCCCCCCCCCCCCCTCCTCTCTCTGCATTTGGAATATTATATATTGCTTTCAGAAGTCCGAAGCGTGGGTCGTGCACCTTGGAGATTTTTCAACGGAACGGTGAACCAACCAATAATAACTTCATACACCTGTACAAATATAGGTCTATGTAACAGGGTGGGCGCCATAATGTGGATCAGTCACGTATTAAAAGCAGACGTGCCTCGGGTCACCACAACATGAGGAACTGTATTAAGGGTCACGCCATTAGTAAGGTTCAGAACCGCTGTCAGAGTCATAGTTGGGCCCAGACTTGTGACGACAATACACCATTTGAGGCCTAAACTTCAAAGTAAAATGGGGGAAATTTATTGAAACTGACACGGAGCAAAACTGGGGCGGCAGCAGATAGAACAGAGGTCTCCGTATAGGCCCCAACCCTCACCATACAGTGGTCAGGATACAAAACAATCCAACCACTACATTCACAGATGTGACAGACCAAAAGAATGGAAACACGGACACAGCCCAATCAGAGCGGTCCTTGTGGTTCCAAAGGGCTCATTCGCATATTAACAAACATGGTGATATCTCGGCAATAGAGGCAACGATACATAGGGGGAAAAAAAACAGTTTGATTCATGACTAGAGATGAGCGAGTACTCTTGGGATCAGCCGATCTGAACAGCACGCTCCATAGAAATGAATGGATGCACCTGGTACTTCTGCTTTGACGGCGGCCGACCGCTTAACCCCCCGCGTGCCGGCCACGTCCATTCATTTCTATGCAAGTGTGCTGTTTGGATCGGCTGATCTGAACAGTACTCGCTCATCTCTATTCATGACCCTAAGGGCCCGTTCACACGGGAACAGAGGGGGCGGATTATGGCGCATAATCCACCCCCTCACAATGGTGGTCTATGGAGACCGCCAGGCCGCTCAGGGAAAAAAAGAAGCGGGCTGCCCTTTCTTCAGGCAGATTCCCCGCGGCGTCCGCCTGGCAGCAGCAACCTTTGGTGTCGGCCCATTCATTTGAGCCGACTCCGGGGGAAAAAGCCGCAACCGTGACAGTTGTGGCAAATGGGTTTTGACCCGAGAGTGACGCGGCTCCCCGACCGGATTTTGATAAAAAAAATGCCTCCTACAGCTAGCTGCGACTAGATGCCGGTGCAGTGCGGCGGCATTCATTTGCGGCATTCCACTCTGGATTAGGCCCAAATGAGGGGCCAAGTTGGGAGGGAGTCTCGCACTGCAGACACCATGGCGGATTACATGTCAAGATAAGACAGCTCGCTTATTTTTTCCACGATCGGCAAAAAAAAACGCTAATGGAAAAAAAAGAAGTGAATGGCTCCCATTGAAGTCAATGGGAGGCGTTTTTCGGAGCCAGATTCTGAGGCAGATTCCACATCAAAATCCGATCTACAAAACTCTGTGTGAACTCAGCCATACTCTCCAGAAGCACGGCTCAATGTGGATGAGGCCTAGTATGAATTCCCCCCAACACCAGGGTACATAGACCTCCTCCTCCATGGGACGGTTACTGGTTCCAGAGATGGAAGATTTCAAGCCGGTTTTGATGTTTAACATCGACAACAGTCAAATCAGACACAAAAGTATTTTTGATCCAAGCAATAAAAATGCTTTATTTAAATTTTTTCTTTTATATAAAAAAAAATTTTTTTTTTAATCAAACTTCCTAAGATATTTGTGCAGTGCGGTGAAATGAGATTATCTCCATTATTATGTCTTCAAAACACAACTATTCTTTTCTCATCATATACAATATGAAGCAGAAAGAAAAAAAAAAAAAAAAAAATCTCAAAAACTTTTTCTTTCAAAAAGTGCACACACTGGGTAGGCTCAACTACACCTAAAAACTGACAAATAGTCTTTAGTTGTGCTCGCGCGGCTTTCGGATAACTTTATACATATATTTAAAAAAAAAAAACTAAAAAAAAAACAATAAAATTCAGATCTGAATATTTTTGAAAAAAAAAAAAAAAAAATCTATTTCTCGCACACACGCATACATATATATCATTAGCGATCCTCTCCATTTTCAGTATAGTAAAACGCTTGCGTAAACCTAAACACACCAGGAAGCCCTTAAAGTTTGATATCCACCAGGACAATGTCCAATTTTTTTGGAGACCGAACCTCGAAACGCCAAGAAACATCCATTTTGGCAAGATAGTCCGTTCCGGTGGAAATCGTCAGTCATGTCTCGTGTTCTCTTGATGTTGAATTTGATCTGGAATTTGTTTCCTTTCCCTCTCGCTCCGACCCCCCAACCCCCCCATCCTCTCCCTCCACCACTCTCGTTATGACCAGTGGTCCCATCATAAAATGGCGCTACCACTAGGAAGTAACAAATATAGAATTTTTTATAGACACAACAAAAAGAGAACAAAAAAAAATTAGACAACTTAGTGGTTACTAATTCTAAGCAATGCAAAAATTTCTTAAAAAAAAAATAAAAAAAATAAAAAAAAATAAAAGCGAACAATTTTTTTGTTTTTGCCCCCCCCCCCCCCCCCCCAAAAAAAAAAAAAAAAAAAAAAGTAACCAACATGTCCGTCACTCAAAAAGTTTCCAGTAGAGAAGTAATGGGCGGGAAATGTACAAAGTCTTTTAGAATTTTCGTTCTTTGGCAAGGAAAGAACTTTTCTTTTCAGTTTTACAATCCACTACGAGGCTATAGACAGAGAGAGTCCTGGCTGAGCAGAATCCAGCACCGATCCAGTAGGAAAATATATCTGTTATCTCCAATGTGATAGGAGGCCGCGCCCCGACAACACCAACCAATCTAAGAAAGAAAAAGAAGATTGTAAGGGTTTTTTGGGTACTGAAGCGAGTAGTCTGAACAGTTACAAACTTATAGCCGGGCTAACTTGTCTTCACAAGAAAATGCACAAACTGATGCAAATGTGTGGTTCTGACAAGGCCCTACTGATCTACTAACCCTGAAAGCCAGAATATAGAAGAGAAGAGGAGCGGGCAACAGTCTGAGCAATACTATAATAGCTGCCGTATATACTCGAGTATAAGCCGCAATATTAATGTATAGAATCTCCCATAAAATAGTGGGGGGGGGGGGAGAAGCTTTAAAATAAATAAAAGTTCTGAATCCCTCCTTTCCCTAGAATACATACAAAGGAAAATTACTATGAAACTCATACACATTAGGTCTCCCTGTATCTGACAGTGCCCGGTCTACTGAATATAGGGGATCTGCAGTGCTCCTGTTCCATCAGGAAGGAGTTAATAGGAGCACTGCAGATCCCCTATAGTCAGCCAGGCTGAAGTCCAAGTGGGGGAAGAAAAAACAGTGCTCAAGCTCAGGGAAGGGGCAGACAGACAACCAAAACACCCCCTCCCCTTCCCCAGCACCTACTGCACCCAAAACCTCCGACCATTTTAATTTTTGAAATTTTCCAGTAGCTGCTGCATTTCCCCCCCCCTCGGCTTATACTTGAGTCAATAAATTTTCCCAGTTTTTTGTGGTAAAATTAGCGGCCTCGGCTTATATTCAGGTGGGCTTATACTCGAGTATATACGGTATATTCTTGTACATAGGAGTAGTATTATAGTAGTTATATTCTTGTACATAGGAGTAGTATTATAGTAGTTATATTCTTGTACATAGGATGTAGTATTATAGTAGTTATATTCTTGTACATAGGAGCAGTATTATAGTAGTTATATTCTAGTACATAGGAGCAGTATTATAGTAGTTATATTCTTGTACATAGTAGTATTATAGTAGTTATATTCTTGTACATAGGATGTAGTATTATAGTAGTTATATTCTTGTACATAGGATGTAGTATTATAGTAGTTATATTCTTGTACATAGGAGCAGTATTATAGTAGTTATATTCTTGTACATAGGAGTAGTATTATAGTAGTTATATTCTTGTACATAGGATGTAGTATTATAGTAGTTATATTCTTGTACATAGGAGCAGTATTATAGTAGTTATATTCTTGTACATAGTAGTATTATAGTAGTTATATTCTTGTACATAGGAGGTAGTATTATAGTAGTTATATTCTTGTACATAGGAGCAGTATTATAGTAGTTATATTATTGTACATAGGAGCAGTATTATAGTAGTTATATTCTAGTACATAGGAGGTAGTATTATAGTAGTTATATTCTTGTACATAGGAGTTGTATTATAGTAGTTATATTCTTGTACATAGGAGGTAGTATTATAGTAGTTATATTCTTGTACATAGGAGCAGTATTATAGTAGTTATATTCTTGCACATAGGAGCAGTATTATAGTAGTTATATTCTTGTACATAGGAGTAGTATTATAGTAGTTATAGTCTTGTACATAGGAGCAGTATTATAGTAGTTATATCCCTGTACATAGGAGCAGTATTATAGTAGTTATATTCTTGTACATAGGAGTAGTATTATAGTAGTTATATTCTTGTACATAGGAGGTAGTATTATAGTAGTTATATTCTTGTACATAGGAGCAGTATTATAGTAGTTATATTCTTGTACATAGGAGCAGTATTATAGTAGTTATATTCTTGTACATAGGAGTAGTATTATAGTAGTTATATTCTTGTACATAGGAGTAGTATTATAGTAGTTATATTCTTGTATATAGGAGGTAGTATTATAGTAGTTATATTCTTGTACATAGGAGCAGTATTATAGTAGTTATATTCTTGTACATAGGAGGTAGTATTATAGTAGTTATATTCTTGTACATAGGAGTTGTATTATAGTAGTTATATTCTTGTACATAGGAGCAGTATTATAGTAGTTATATTCTTGTACATAGGAGTAGTAGTATAGTAGTTATATTCTTGTACATAGGATTAGTATTATAGTAGTTATATTCTTGTACATAGGAGCAGTATTATAGTAGTTACAGTATATTCTTGTACATAGTAGTAGTATTATAGTAGTTATATTCTTGTACATAGGAGCAGTATTATAGTAGTTATATTCTTGTACATAGGAGCAGTATTATATTAGTTATATTCTTGTACATAGGAGCAGTATTATAGTAGTTATATTCTTGTACATAGGAGTTGTATTATAGTAGTTATATTCTTGTACATAGGAGGTAGTATTATAGTAGTTATATTCTTGTACATAGGAGCAGTATTATAGTAGTTATATTCTTGTACATAAGAGCAGTATTATAGTAGTTATATTCTTGTACATAGGAGCAGTATTATAGTAGTTATATTCTTGTACATAGTGGCAGTATTATAGTAGTTATATTCTTGTACATAGGAGCAGTATTATAGTAGTTATATTCTTGTACATAGGAGTAGTATTATAGTAGTTATATTCTTGTACATAGGAGGTAGTATTATATTAGTTATATTCTTGTACATAGTAGTATTATAGTAGTTATATTCTTGTACATAGGAGCAGTATTATAGTAGTTATATTCTTGTACATAGGAGGTAGTATTATAGTAGTTATATTCTTGTACATAGGAGTAGTATTATAGTAGTTATATTCTTGTACATAGGGGCAGTATTATAGTAGTTATATTCTTGTACATAGGGGCAGTATTATAGTAGTTCTATTCTTGTACATAGGAGTAGTATTATAGTAGTTATATTCTTGTACATAGGAGCAGTATTATAGTAGTTATATTCTTGTACATAGGAGCAGTATTATAGTAGTTATATTCTTGTACATAGGAGCAGTATTATAGTAGTTATATTCTTGTACATAGGAGCAGTATTACGCAGTACATAGGGGCAGTATTTGATTTGGTACTGTTGGTAAACTATATTTAGTTCATCAGGTCATCAAGTCCAAACTTGAAGATAGTAACCATTTTTACAGATCAGAAGTGCTCAGTATGACTCTCTTCACCCCTTTAATTTAAGAGTGCAACGCTTTAGGGAACCTAGAGAAGCTCATTTAATGGCCAGTACTTCTGAGAAAGGACAATTCACATCAGATTAATAATGTAAAAATAAAAACCTAAAACCATGCGTGCCGCCATTCTCACCTGGTTAGACACGAGTCTCTTCTTTAGGCGTACTTTCATATTCATAATCAACCAAGTCATCTTGGGTGTCCTGTCCAGTCTGACTCCAGCTATCTCCACCATCTGATATAACCTCCTCTTCTCCGTGAGATTTCACCTCACTCTCCAAGTCAAGTTTATCATCATCTTGTTCATTGTTTAGCCGATCTAAAGTCGCTTGTTCCTGCATTTCTAAGAAATACGCTCTTAGTTCGTCAACATCCACTTTAGCCTTGAGCATCAGAAGATCGACATCTTCCTCGTGTAACTGGCCGTATTCCTGGAAATACCTGGTGAGAATGTCTTTGCCCGTGTTAGTGGCTGAAACGATCTTAATATACTTTTTCCGCTCTTCCAGAGAGCGTTCGTATATTTTTCGGTATTGCTCCATCCACCTTAAAGTCCCATTCCGGAGGACACATCGGTTATCCTTAAACCATTTTACAATTTCTGTCCTGACCAGTCCAGTTTGGGCCGCCAGCTGATCGTACTCGTGCGGAGTCGGCCACTGAGTTCTTGCGAAGGTACTTTTTAGGAGATGGAGCTGCTCCTGTTTAGATTTGTACTGTGCAGAAGAGTTTGACCAAGAGCTCGATAAGTTACCAGATTGCACCGTTGACCCGTTCATGACTCCATCATTGCTGTCCGAACCCATAGAGTCCAAAACGGCTTGTTCCATGCAATCTCTCACTTTCCTCCTGTCCGAAAACCAGTAATGTATTTGCCGCCTGGACAGTCTCGTCTCAGCCCGTAAACAGTCCAATTCGGCCTGTGTCGGGAAGGAGTTCTTCTGAAAGCTGTTTTCTAGACACTGGACTTGCTCTTCGGAGAGCTTGGCAAGCTTTGTGGGCGTTATGTCTCTGTAATGGTAGGGCCGTCGAGTCCGGGGGGACAATCGATCCCTCAGTAGAGACTCACTGGTGATGTTACAAATACCCCTCTGGCTCCTGTACCGATAGTCACTGAACCATTTCTTAATTTCGCTCCTAGAAAGCCCGGTGATATCGATTAATCTGTAAATTTCCACATCATCTGGAAACTGGCTGTTTACAAAGCTGGCCTTCAAAATGGCAATCTGCTCGTTGGTTTTTTTCCGCTCGTGTCGAGAGGAGGACACCATGTTTAATCGGGGATTAGGAGATGAAGCGTTTCCTTGATTCTGACGCTTCGGCTGGGGAGATTCTTGGGGGTTCTGTAAGGAACGTTTCTGGCTTGGACTCGGTGTTCCAGATGAGTTGCCGGAATACGTAGATACGGTTACGGTAGGGGTGTTTGTCACTTGCGTTAAGACTAGACCTGTCTGCCCAAGAATTTGACAAGGAACTGCCGTCTGGATAATGGGTTGGCCAATCTTAGCAGTAGTTGTTAACGGAGTCGGCACAACGGTAAAGGTCTGCGGAACAGACTGGATAGTCCCATTGAACATTTTCTTTCGTGCCTCTTCCACCTCTTCTGGAGACCAACTTATGCCATGCTTCAGCCTCTGCGTGGCAAACCAAATTCTTATCTGTTCCTCTGGATGTTTCGAGGCCGCCGTTAGCCACGACAGTTCTGCCTGCGTGGGGTACGGAAATTTATTAAAAGAATTGATTAAGGTTGCGTTAGTGTCAAGAGCGGAATTGTATTTGTTGCTATTTAGAGGTACGGGGATTTTCGGAAGAAGGTTGATGTTGGGTGGAAGTTGAACAGACGGCATCACGTGAGTTAAACCATCTCCCGAAAGTCCATTCGTTTCCGAGAGTCCGTACTGGGCATCGTACAACGACTCTTCGGCCTTTCGCTGTTTTTTCATTTCAGCGCGACTTTTTCCGAGCTTGCTGATGGGCAGCTTATTTATGGATACGCCGCCCATGGATAGGTCATCATTGTCCATGCTTTCTTGAGTGCTGGAAACATCAGCACCACCTTCGATGGACTGTTCTAGAATAGTCTGGTTATTGCGTTTCATTAACTTTAACTTGAAATTGCTTTCTCCCGGGTGATGTTTGGAATTGTGGTCAGATAAAGAGTCGTATTTTTTGGTGGTGAAGTTACATTCGGCGCAGACATAGAGGGGGTTAAGAATGACGTTGGGGTGTTGCATGTCCACGTGTTCCGTGAACTCATTGAGATTCTGGGTTACGTAAGGACAATATTTACACTCGTAACCACCTTGCAACTTTTTGGATTGAGTCTCCGCCGGTGGCTTCTCCTCCACCGCGTTGTGTTCCTCAGTTTCCTTCTTCACCGGCCAGTCGTTTTTAGTCTCTGAAGAGGACGCATTGTTCAAAACATCAATGTCGTGGTCTTCCTGGTCTACGAGCTCGGTTGCCCGTACCATGCACGGCGTGGTAGACTTTCTTTTACTGGCCATGTTGATAGCAGGTTGTTATTACAATATGCAAATGAGTTCAAGTAGGTTACACCAAAAATGTAAGGGGTGTAGACGTGTTATACTCCACACACTATCCAGGGTGAGCTTTGGTGGTTCCCTTGAATCTGCATAGGGTTCGGATTCGTGTGACACACCTGAAAGACACAAATAATGGCGGTCGTGAGCATCAGATCAATAACTGGTACCAAGATATTAGTTACAACATGGCTTTAGGCATTTTTTTTCCGGCTGGTTTCAAGAAGCAAAATTTTTTGGGGTGGGGGGTGTTTTTGATTGCCAATGTGCTAGCCCATTATATTCCATGGCCCCATACACAGGTCTGCGTATGGGGCTGAGAGCCCGGGGTAAAACACCTGTCCGTATTGTGGCCCGGGCTCACTAAAGTTAATCAATGGGTATGTACAGGGCATGATTGGCACATGGGCTGCCCAACCACGGTTGTCTAGAACAGGGTGGCTTAAATCAGGTGTGTCGTGGATCCAGTAGGTGGCGCTGCCTTGGCTGCCTTTCACAGCTAACAAACCCGGAGCCTTGGCACTTTTAGAGCAGAGACTGTGAGTCTCCTAAATGTAACCCTAATCCACCTGGTTTGACGTGGATACGGCAGGTGATGCCCCATACTAAGTCACAGAAGGCAGCGCCACCTACTGGATCCACGGCCTACCAGACAGCACCTGATTTTACCTGCTCCATTTACTGCTCAACCTCAGATGAGGCAAATATAAGGGTGCAATATTCTCATACCGGTGGTATTGATACCCCCACCACTTGGGGTGGAGGGGGGTTTGGTTCCGATTTCTACATGTCTGACCTGAATTGGACCCATTCACATTTATCTACAGATCAGACCCCTAGTGGTGGAACGGGGCTACCAAGATTTTTGCAAACGTGTATGTGACCAGAGCGGCCCGACGACGGCAGCTTTAGTCCTAGGTCGTAAATACAGCCGCGTTACAGGATTATATTCTGCAGAGTACGAGGCAGCCGGTACGTGTCATAGCGCAAGATTTAGCGAGCATTTAGCTACCCCCCAAATACTGCAGGTAACCAAGTATGCGTCACCGGGAAAGGCACACTCAAAAAAAAATCAATGAAACCGCAAGGCTTTAATATGGATCAGGATTCACTGCCGCAGAGCGAGCAGACAGCGCCGGCTGCTGCCCAACAGACTGTGATGTCAAATTACAGCTCAACATCCTTAAAGGGGCGCTAAACCTTAGGACGGGAGCTGTGTGTATCGCCCAAGGGCGTCCGCAGGATAGATGGCAGGATTTGTGGAATCCAACTACACCCTGGCCTGACATGGCTGATAACAGAGAGCAATAGATTAGACTCCACTCCTACACACAGCAAGCTTATAGGGTTAATATCTCAAAGGGTATATAAGAGGCGCGGCCCCGTAACTCAAGGCTCTAGAGACCCCCAAATGCAAATAATATATCAAGCACTATAAATGTCCTCAGTTGGTGGAGGGGATGCGACACCGTGCAAGACACAAAATAGCACCCATGGGGGTTGTATAGGTAGATATGGCTGCTTTGTCCCAGAAACAGCGCCAAAGCGGCCCACAGGTTGCATCTGGTACTGCAGCTCAGCACCACTGAAGGGAATGGGATTGAACTGCAATACCACACATAACCTGTGGGCGGGTGTGGCGCTGTTTCTGGAAGAAAGTCGCCGTGTTTGACTATACAATCCCTTCTAACAAAAAATCAGATCTGATAACTAAAGTCTCAAGACATTTCAGTGCTGGAACATCAGAATTCTGGATTACAGGATGGCGGATTACAAGAATCGCACTGAATTACATATGAATAGCTCTGGATCACAGAATGGCAATGACAGGATTTCTAGAAACTCTGGATTATAAAAGCACAAATTACAAGGATTTTATTGAACCATTTATTTTGCTCTGGATTGCAGGATTTCTAGAAATTCTGGATTACAGATTGGAAAATTACGTGAATTTTTTCAAAACGACCTCATTTTTTTTCTAACCATTCTAGATTACAGGATTTCTAGACAGTCTGGATTACAGGATAGTAGATTTATTTTCTACTAGTTCTGCATTTCTTAAAATTCTGAATTACGGGCCGGCGGATTACAAGAAATTTACCAATTTTTTTTTTTTTTTTATCTCTGGATTACAGGATTTCTACAAATTCTGGATTACCAGAATTTCATTGCACTACAAATTTTCTAATAGTTCTAGATGACAGGATTTCTACAAATTCTGGATTACCGGAGAGCGGATTACAAGAATTTTACCGAACTATGTATTTTCTAATGGTTCTAGATGCCAGGATTTCTACAAGTTCTGGATTACCGGATTACAAGAATTTTACCAATTTTTTTTTAGCTCTGGATTACAGGATTTCTACAAATTCTGGATTACCGGATTACAAGAATTTTACCGAATTCTTTATTTCCTAATAGTAATTTAACCCATAACTTCCCGATTCACAAGCAGGGCCGTATCGCCACCCCCTTCCCTCTCGCTCTGCTCCATTGTGCTCGCCCCCAGCCGCTCTCATATTTCACACTGTGAAATCGGCCCCCTCTGATTCCCACAACCCCCACATACCGCCCTCCCCCCAGCCAATTCAAGCCGCATCCTGTCCAGAATAGCCTTCCCAGTAGATGCCCCAACGGAGTCGTGTTTTCGCCAATCACTCAGCTTTCCCAGACTTCTGAACGCTAAACCAACCTCGCTATACAACTAGTAGGTCAACAATGCCTGCGGGGCCACGAGTATATTCATATCTGTGCTTTTACGTAAATCAGCGTCTTAGAAAGCTGGGTGACAACATGGCTTCCATTGCTTTTCTGGACCCCTGACATCTAGTTTCGTAGAGATACTACATAGAACTAAGATGGTCGGTCGTAGAGGCCTGGGAAAGCTGCATGTTCGGCTGTAGTGTGATCACCCAGCTTTCCCAGAATCAGATAACACCATGACATGAGGGAATGATGCGTTTCACATGATTTTGGCGATTCGGCTGCAGCGAAAATCTAGCAGAACAAAGAACCCGCAGCAACAGCGACTGCATCGCTGTCATCCGGGCGGAATCTGATCACGGTGGAGGGGGGTGGGGGGTGCAATGATGGCGCTCTAATGAGGTGCTCTGTGTGGAGTGAATGCTAATCAGGTACTGCGGCTAATGAACTTTCTTTCGGCGCACACGGCTGCACATTCCTGTAACAGGTCAGCAATTTTCATGGAGACCCAGCAGTCGTTTCCAGAGGACGAAACTTACACAGGCAGGTAGACGGCAGAAAGATAGAGAGAGAGAGAGAGACAACTGCGCCGACTAGAAACCAAAATCGTATCTGAACCAGTTAAAAAAAAAATCACCTAAATCCTCTCGTGTTTACGATTTGCTTTCCCGGGATGCAGCCAGCAGTGTAAAGCATGGTGGATGGAGAGGTCGTCATGGCTACATGCACGACCTAATGTATATGTAATGGTGTAATTACAATAAATACATCCTTGGTTGAGGATCACAGTCTGTATTCTACTTCAGGGCTGCATTCACCATTCTGACGGCCTCAGAGCTGAACTCTCTGGCGATTTATATTCTGGCACTGCACACGAATCAGATTTATAAAGAGAAGTATATTCTACAAATGTATTCCTTAAAACCAGATATGAAATTGATCACTTTTTCTAGTCTGTTTTTATTTTCTGATTGTACATTTTTTTAAATTCTATTTTCTGTCCATGATTATGGGGGCGGCCATCTTGCCTGAGCTTCTCTTCTGCTCTGTTAACAGCATTTAGTGGTATGCTTTACTGCACGGTCATGGCCACAGGCAGCAATAGTCTGAACACGACTCACTGAGGTTTATGGGAGAGATTTCTAGACATGGTTTGTGCAGGGCAGGGAAGGAGATAAGCTGTGACATCATCTATTGCCAATAGTGACGTAATGATGGTTCTGTGGTGTTATCTATAGAGGCGTTATCTTCTATTGTAATCCTGCCTATGATGTAAATGAGCTGATTGCAGCAAAGAGTGACAGTCTATTATTAGGTTTAGTGTGCAGAGTTAAAATTGCGGATGTAAAAATATATATTTTTTTACTACATTGCAAACTCCCCAAAAATAAACAAAAACCTGCTGCTTTTGCAGTCCCATCCACATAGCATGTTAAGGTCACCCACAGAAATGCTAAGTTTTTCCCCATGGGGTGGAGTTGGGGAGCAAAAATTAAAAGGCAGCAGAAAAGCAGTGAAAAAGCGTGTTATGCCGAGTTTTATTTTCTGCTGCATTTTTTGTTGTAGAGTATTTTACAACTGTGTTTCACTATGTGAGGTCTCCGAAAGCAGTTTTCACAGATCGCAATATTGATAATTTCATCCGAAACGTTTGCTACTCTCCCCTTTCTAGTCTATGGGAGCGGCTCCGGTGCACCGTAATAACCAGCTGGTAACCAAAGCCTTCTATGTCTGTGCCGGTGACAACGCCCATAGTCACAGGCCAGTGCAGAATTTCACGGGTGACTCTGAAATGTTCCCTTGTGTAAAATTGCAAGAACCTCACAGCTGGGTCAGGAAGCTAAAATTCCAGGGTCCTCTGTTACGCCTCCGGGAAACGTACGAACGAGAAGAGATCATCTTACCAATAGCGTCCATCACTATACTGACCGACAATGCCAGTGATGTTTACAAAGGGCACGGAAAGTTGCAAACATATTCATACACTTCCAGGCGGAATAAATGAGGAACGACACAATGGAGAGTGCCAAGAAAAGATGCTCCAAAATTGTAATGGATTCCAAGGAAAGGGTCCACTTTAAGGGAGGGGGTTATCCCAGGACAAACCACGTCTGCTTTATCCCGGAAACAGCGCCACACCTGTTCATAGGTTATATCTGGCATTGCAGCTCAGTCCCATTCACTTCAATAGAGCTGAGATGCAATAACAGACGCGCCATGAAGTCATGACGGATAGATGTAATGACGATACGTCCTATACGTTCCGTCAGAAATTCAGGAAAGCTGAGTGGCATACATGTGTCTGTATGGTTTAATGGCGGCCATTTTGCTTGTCATCTATATATGACTAAGAGGTCATGGCATAAATTTTTTTGGACTTTTTGTTATAGATTTCACATATGTGGAAATTATATATATATATATATATATATATATATATATATATATATATATATATATATATGTTAACCCCGCGTAGTACACGGAATTGCAAAACCACATGGAGGCCATCTGTGAAAAACAACAGTGAACATTGTGCAAGTTGTGGTCTGGTCAGAGCGTATATAGCACCAATGGCCGTAACAGGGTGAGGACGTATAGCGACATTTCTACCGGCCTTCTAGTCAGAGTCAGGAAACCACAGCAACGCTGAAGAGGTTTGCACAAAAGGTACCAATGCGAGGTGACAAAATAAACCCCCAAAACACTGCACGGTGCCAACAAAGGCCTCCGCTTCTGTACACCAGGGCAGCGCAGGGATAGATGTTAATTAAAGGAAGAGCGCCGCGGTTTTCTGCCGCAGCAGCAATATGTAATGAAGCAGAATTAAGCCGAGAAAGTAGGCCACGGCCTAAGCGAGTGACTTGAGGAGCATTTTATAGGTCCTGACAGGTCCAGAAAACAGTGACGGATATAATCTGCCTCCAGTCCGGTCTGAAGGATGTTCCCAACTACTCCTGTCAGATGTGTACATCACTGATCCGATTGAACCGGTGTAAGGAGACCGCCCGCAGTGACGCCGCCATCGCTGCCGCAGCGTCCAAGCAAGCCAAGACGACCCTAGTGCAGGAATACCAGCAGAATAATTAGAAAGGCCTCGCTAAACCTGACACAAGGGAGCAAGGCCAAAAGAGATCTGATAGAGAGAATGTATAGGGTTAAATAATATACCTGGAAAGTGTCAGATTACCAGATAATCCGGATTATCAGACTGTTAGAGAGAAATTATAGAGGAGCGGAGAGAATAGTCAAGAATAAGCCCCAAAATACTAAAAAAACAAAAACAAGTGCTAGGTAAGTGACCGTTCTGGATGAAGGGATCTATCTATCTATCTATCTATCAATCAATCTCTTATCTATCTATCTATCTCCTATCTATCTATCTATCTATCTATCTATCTATCTCCTATCTATCTATCTAATCTATCTCCTATCTATCTAATCTCCTATCTATCTCCTATCTATCTCTCTATCTATCTCTCTATCTAATCTATCTATCTATCTCCTATTTATCTATCTCCTATCTATCTATCTATCTATCACTATATTTCTATCTCTACGTAGACCATGGTTGGTACACAAATAATACAACAAAAAAGAAGAAAAAAAAAAGTGGTAAAAAAGATATCTAGGAATTAAACCATATGGCTGTTTTCTGCCATAAAGAAGTCGGAGAGGTTTCGTCAACCCTAACAAATTCATATCAAAGCTTGCTGACAATACCAGACATCCCTTGGACAGGTGCGTTGCTATTTTTTTGGAAGAAACTGGCCATAATCCTAATCCCATACAACCCCTTACAATTCCGTATTCATAAGATATCCCATAAAAGACCTAAAAAATGGTGTCCAAGTAGTGCCACAACCAAATTAGTAATTGGGTATTCACTGAGTTTTTCACTTTAAGACCCTGTTCACAAAGTGGAATCTGGCCGATTTTGAGGGAGCCAGGGGAAAATAAAGAGGATTCGGAGCTAGATGTCCGCCTCATATTACTCCCGATTTTCTACCTAGTGTTTTGAGCCTAATTTTTTTCTAACTGGACTATACCAGTCAGGCTACAGCAAGGTAGAAGGTCCATCTTTTGACCTTGGATCCTTCTAGTCTGGAGGAGGGATTAAGACAGTTCCTTTACTCCCCCTGCTAGGAAGTGGAGGTCTCCGCTGGAACGTTCTGGTTAGACTGACCCAGCCCGTCTGCTGGGTCAGTCTAACCGCACAGCCCGTCTTGGTTTCCAGTCAAGACGACCATTTTTGCTCTTCTCACGGTTTACAGCAGTTCTGTGGGACGAGCTATGAAGGGCGTTTTTGGATGGACCTCAAAACTATGACAAGGACCTTCAAGTCTCAGACCAGGTCTAGCAACCCATAGCTCGGACAATAGCACGTTTGTGTGATTTTGTATAAGAGAAAAGAGCACACTTTTTGGAGGAGACTCCCTGAAATAGGGAAACAATGACCCCAAGGAGAACATCTCCAATCCATAGCTCCATATCAGTGGTATCGAAGACTATGCCTCCATTTTATGGAAGATTGCCACATGCCTTTTTCTTTTTTGCATTCTCCATTGTGTCCTGAGTCTTTATTTCTGCATGGGCGTCAAGGGCATCCCAACCACCATCAGGCCTTCTCTTCCACATCAACAACATCCACACTAAAGGTCTCCTCTTCCCTACTTCATCAGTCCCGGGTGTAATATTGGAGGTTTAATGGAGCCACCAACCATGAATGACTACTACTCTCATCCACCTCTGGTCCCTGGGACCTCAGAAGGCGAATCACAGGCCAACCATCACATGTAACTGGAGACGTAGTAGAGGACGGGTTGAGACGTTCTCCTGGCCGAAAGTTGGGGAGTTACTATAACCAGTAAGGAGCGTTGCTACAAGTAGTGCAAAGGTAACAATCAATACCAGGCCCTGGAGCTTCAAGGGGCCCTGAACTCCTCTCTACAACATAAGGCGGCACTAGTATTTTTGATAGGATGTGGTAATTGGGGGCCCAGTTGCATATTTTGCATTGGGGTCCGAGAGCTTCAGGTTAGGCCTCTGCAACGTGTCTATTAAAAACGTAAAAGAAGTTTCTAGTCGTAAAAAAGTCCTTCAAAAGTAAGAAAGAAAAAAAAAAATCTGCTTGTGCGAATAAGCTGTGGAGTCAGCCAGCAAACGACCCCACAAAATCTATCCGGTATAATTTGATCCTGGCTGATGGAACGCAGTTTAGTCAGACTCGTACGCTCAGAAAAGCCTCTCACTAAAAGACAATAGCACTAAATACGCTGAGAAGCGACATATGTAGTCAGGTGCGGGGATGACACATCGGCCCCTGCCTACTGCCAGTCAATGCGTCTGAGTCACACTGCCTGGAAATTTCCGTGACATCATCAAAGTCGGCTTGAATGACATCAGACCGGTGCCATGTCCTCTCATGGAGAGCGGCGACCAGCAAGTCTGTCTTATTCTAGCAGCTGTTTGCAATCACCTACACCGGGAAGGTCAACGGAAGGAGAGTAAAATTGATTTATGGGGTACAAAGTCTCCTCAAATTCCTATCGGAATGGAAAGTTCAAGAAGTTTTAGTGTCGCAACTTATTTAGAGAGAACCAACTGAGGGGTACATACCATGGATCGGACACCTTGGTCACGAGGGACTTCTTTTCTCAGACATGTCCAGTCACATTCTACAACACCATCACAACCTGAAAAGAAAAACAAATGGTCACAAAAATTTACCTACTGCCCCCGTAACAGCCCTTCAATAGAAACCCACTGATCTCCCAAGACTAGATTGTCAAGTCGATCACACTGGATCCATGAAACAGTCCATTGTCCCCAACAGCAGCCCAGGTTAGACTTGGAGGACCCTTCAAAACAAAAAAAGTTCTCCAGGACTAAAACTCGGATGAAATTGGCGTTCAATGCTTGATCATTGAAGGTCGGTCCTCCAACCCTCACCAAATATTGGTCACCGCTTGCCGCCTTCAATATTCATTCATAGGCCGTCAGTGCCATAGCCCCAAAGGCTTGCATATTAACACATGACTATAGAAGAAAAAATTCAGGGGAATTTCCCAAAAATTTCCAATATTTTTTTTTCCGCCTGCTGAGAGTACGATCGAAATGTGACATACATTCTATGCTGCGCTGTGTAACATGCCGAGGCCAAGAATATGAATAATAAATATTTTTCTCAAGGAATATGGGTGGGGAGCCAGGGTGGAGTATCGGACACCTGACACACAGGGGTTACACAAGGTCCAAAATTAAGTTATTCAGCTGGTCAGTTTTCTGCCATTGACTTAATTTTCTCAACATTTACACCTATGAACAAACCTATGAACACGATGCTCGAATAAATATTTTTTAATATAATTTTTTTTAACCTACGGTACATTAAAAAAAATTACAGATTTTTAATGTTTTTATTTGACTTAATTTTTGGTCATACATTAGCACAATTTTTTTTTTTACATTCATGAAAATTATTCTAAAAAACCTTTGGAAATGATATAACAAATACACACTAAACGCTAACAAAGCCTGCACACGTGCAATTTATTTTCGCGTTGAGGGTCAAGAATTTTTTGCACACACCTGCAAAAAAAAAAAAAATGCAAAAACACACAACAGGAAATCCCACATGACTTCACACTCTCTGGAAGACACACCTCATTGAGTTGTCAACCTGCAAAGCGTCTATTCCTATACATCCTGCTCGTCGAGCTCTTGCTGCACAGTAGGAAAACAAAGACGGGGAAAAAACAAAACAAAACAAAAAATTTTCTTCTAGTTATTTATATTTATAGGTGCTTATCAGTAGGTTTTTTGATTTGGGGGATAAAATTGCTGCACCTGGAGAAAATCCATGCAAAAACAGGGACCACATACAAACCGCATACAGAAGTTGTCCCTTGCAAGAGTCAAACTCAGGACCCCAGTGCTGCAAAAGTAAGAGCGCTACCCACCGCCTCACTTTTTTTTGAGAATTTACATAAAATAACGGGCGTTTTACCCCTTGGAACAATTTCAAGGGAGCCAGTCAACCATCTACTATATAATATAGTTAAAGTGGTTAGAAGAAGACATAGGTCCATCATGTCCAACTCGTAATCCTACAGTGTTGATCCAGAAGAAGGCCGAAAAACAAATCTCGAAGCCAATGTAAATTTCCCCACGTTGAGGGTAAAAAAATTCAGGTACGTTGGATTATATCATTAGAACATTCCTGATGTTTTTGTTCTCAAGGAGATAAGGTATCTAAGCAATGCCTAAAGGTGCGGAAGATTGGATGAGATAGGTGTTGGCAGACGTAGCATTGGGCCAGAAAATATCTCATTGGTATTGTAGGCTTACGGAGATACCAAAAACAATTGCACCTCTTAGGCTCCGTCAAAACACCAAAGCAAAACCTAACACACCCTAGTAGACGGCACCGCGTAACATCTGCCGTATCGGTCACACAATGAATTAGAACTATGTAGTCGCCACTTGGGGTACCTGGCCGGGGCGAGAACCACACATGAGGCTCTGCACAATTGGACATAAACAATATGCAACTCGGGAGGGGTCAGAAGACAAATTGCTCACTTGAAGGAGGCCTTAGGCTGAGGCTTCAACCACCAATCTGACTAAACTTCTCAAGGTTACTAAAGTTCCTTGTTGGTATCTACAAAACTTTTTTTTTGAATAGAGGACTGGAATGTTTCTGTAGTTGGTTAGGACAAGGCTCCATCTACACCACGGGCCCCCCACCCTTCACGTCTGGGCCACATTCAGCCATTTGTCCGCCTTCTGATGTGCTAATTAGCCGCATGACTCCTTAACACCATAAAGCTGGGAGTTCCAAGAAGTCTGAGGGCCTCATTTTCTAAAAGAATCCCCCCCCCCCCCCATTGACGTCAATGGCTCATCCATCCAACAACACTTAGAGCATCTCAAAAACATCTCTCCCAGCCCCCAACCCATGTCAAAGAGTCAAAATCACTAAAAACAAAAACAAGGCCCAAATGTCCTCCTCTTCAACTACAATGGAGAAAATTATTTATTTTTGTATCTTTTCAAAATGTTTTCGTAACTTTACAAATTGAAAGACAGAAATAAACAAAATGTACAGATTATAAAAGTTTTTTTTTTGTTTTTTTTGCCTGGTGTTCATTTGCTCTAAAATCAGACTACACAAGATGCAGCAAAGGATGAAATCGGTAGCAACACGATATGTAGCACACGGGGATTTCAAGCCGACTCTGAAAAAGTCATTTTCCGCAGCGTGAGCTGCCAAAAATCTAAAATTTCTAATATTCCGGTTCAGAATTTCTGTGCCAACGTGAAAACCAGTTTACATCTTAAAGGATGGCATTTATCAGAGGCCCAGGTAACGGTAGACTAGTGGGCATCGGGGTAGCTGCTAGGTGACTGCCCCAAATTTTTAATATTAAAAATACTAATGAGATAGAAGTACGGCGAAAACTGCTGCAGCGGTCGATGTAGTCCCGCCTGGCGGTTTCTATAGACCACCATTGTGAGGGGACGGATTATGACGTGGATTACGCGCCATAATCCGTCCCCTCTGTGCCCGTGTGAACGGGCCCTTTAGTGGTCAGAGTGAAAATCATACCAAAAAAAAAAAAAAAAGTTTAAATTGAAAAGTTAAACAAAAAACCTCCGCAAAAACTGCTTGGTGATGTGCGCAGAACAGTATTACGCTCGTATCTGTGTTCGATAAAATACCTTTACGTAGACGCCGCGGGAGCTTTTGCGGGCCGTATACGCTCCCATTGTTTTCAATGGGAGCCGGTACCATATATGTGGCGCTATTTTGCGGCCGTGATTTTGCAGCGGCCGCAAAATAGCGCCGCACATAAGGTACAAGTTCCCATTGAAAACAATGGGAGCGTATACGGCCCGCAAAAGCTCCCGCGGCGTCTACGTACCGCATTACGAGCCAAAACACTCCCGTGTGAACCCGGCCTTAAATTTCCATGACTTTCCAGATTATCGGATGGCGGATTAGGGGAAGTTCGCAGCATCCGATTCTAGCTGAAAACAATGGCTTCCAATGTACAAAAACATCAGCAACACTTAGAAATCTTCTGCCATGTCTCTCATATGGTAGCGAATTAGTCATCCAGCTTAAATATGATCCTGACTAAGCAGCGAGGCCAAATCATCGCCATCACAGAGATATCCGTCCTACGTGGACGCTCGCAGCACGATAAACTGCCGCCATTCCCACCAGCCGCCTCTAATTTAGAATGAAAGCCCAGCGCTTCCCACAAAGACCATAATGCAGAGGCAGCTAACCAGGGGCCGAGAAGGCGACTCCAGAAAATGACTAACCAGGCCCGACTCAGGCAGCAGTACAAAAATAAAAGGCAGAGGAAGGCTGTTTGCACACAGGACCCCCCCCTCCCCCCCAAAAAAAGAAAAACCCACCGCATTTTTAGCTGTTTTTTTATCGTGACGTTCCGTGTAATTCAGTAGGGTGTTAGGAAATGCTGCTACTTTGTCAGCTGCCTTGATATTTTTTGCAAATCACATCAAAGCTTGGGCTAGGGTCACACTAGAAGTGCAAATCCATCGCTGAAGGTCCATCGAGGGACCTAAATAACAGAGAAGCGGACCCCTAAAACAGTGGCTACACGTGGAACCCCACTGACTATAATGGGGTCCGGACAGTATACCGCATGTCTGTAATGGCCATGTTTTTACGGCACGGACTGTCCCATACAAGTCTATGAGTGCGTGCAGTTATGCGGATATACACTGAATATACATCAGTGTATATCCGCAATTGCGGATGTCAACATGTGTGTATTGCGGTTTGTTTTGTTTTTTGTGGATCCGCATAATACTGATACACACGGAACGTTGCGGATGCACTTTGCGGTTGGGCAAATGAATTTTTAGGCTGGTCTTACACGACCGTAGTGGTTTTTGCGGTCCGCAATTTGCGGAATCGCAACACAAATTTCACTTTAAAAATTAATTCCGCAGACATCCGCAAAGTGCATCCGCAACGTTCCGTGTGTATCAGTATTATGCGGATCCGCAAAAAACAAAACACACCACAAAATACACATGTTGATATCCTCAATTGCGGATATACACTGATATATGTTCAGTGTATATCCGCAAAAATGCACGCGCCCATAGACTTCTATTGGACCTTCCGTGCCGTGTCGTAAAAGCACGGCCATTACGGACATGCGGTATACTGTCCGGACCACGGTTGCGGCACGCCACACCACTGACAAAATCTACGATCGTGTAAGAGGCCTCATAGAAAATTATGGGATCGTAAATGGTCCGCAATTTTGAACCCGCAATTGTGGACCATTTGGGGTGCAAAACTACGGTCGTGTAAGACCAGCCTTAATTTTCCGGCCCTCCGGCCTTCACTAAGCGATTCCTCCACAAGAATGGCGCAATCAGATGCCAAGATCGAAGCAGACTCCTAAGGTTGGTTCCGCGAGGCGGACGCCGCGGCTCCATGAGCCGCGAAATCCACCTGAAGAAAGGGCACCCGGCTTCTTTACGCTGCTGCTCACGAAAAAAGTAGCCTGGCGGTCTCCATAGATCCCCATTGTGAGGGGGCAGATTATGATGTGGATTAGGCCTTAGATCGGATTAGTAAATCTGCTCCACTGTAGACAACATGGAGGTACAGCACACTTCTAGTGCAGGTCCTTAAAGGGGTTGTACAAGAGTTAAATATGACCTATTTGATCGTCGGGGCACTATAACCCCCACAGATCAGTTGTTTGAAGAGGCCATAGTGATCGGCTGAGCGCTGTGGCCATTTCACTGACTACCAAGTACAACGCCGTACATTGTCTAGTGGCTGTGCTCGGTATTGCATTCACTTGAATGGGACTGAGCTGCAAACAGGCCACGTGATGAATGAATGTGATGTCACGAAGCAATGCTGCAGCTGATCGGTGGCTGTTCCTAAAACACCACCATGAAAAACTACTACTTTTTGGTAGACATTTCCACCCAAATTCGAAGTTGTATGTACCAAATTCAATTTGATCAACACCCAAGATGCAAAAGTACATGCATTTCAACAAAACAATGCATGTGTTCAAGAGCAGACACGCGAACGGTGCCCAGTAAATCTCAATACTTAGTCATTTCCCAAAAAATAAAAAACTTCCAAAATAAATCAGATTGAAAACACACAAAAAAAATTTGCCTTCTGTTTAGATGCAATTATACACAACGCAGCAAGTGAATGTAAAATTTAACGTAAAAAACAAAAAAAAAATTGAACAAAAAAAACCAAAAAAACAAAAAGACAAGACAAGCAGAAAGTGTAACGTCCAGGAGCCAACCCACGAAACTCAACAAAGAGAAACTCTGAGCTTTGCACAGGAAATCACTTGACCATTGAACTGCGCTTTCATGCGGTGAATGCCAGTAAGGTCCCACATGACAAATCCGTTCGCTGCCAGAGAAGACTGCATGACCATATGCTGCGCCGTTTCATTTAAGACTGTGGAAAAATACTGATTAAACGCCTTTTTTTTTTTTTTTTTTTAAAGGGCCTCATTGACGGCGCACTCATTAATTCCCCACGGCTGCCCCATCTCCGGGGCCCGTCATAAACCATTTTAGAGAACAGGCGGTTTGAAGGGGTTAACAAGAATTTCAGCTGCATCTGCTCTGACCACGACACTTGACGAAAGCAGCAGCCATTTTGTTTCCTAACAGTTTCCCGGCTCACTAAAATTCCCCGGGATTGTCGTCGCTGTATCGTTCCGTCTCCCCCATCTTTTACTTTGCTGACGAAGAGGAAAGTTTTTGTTTGTTTTTTTTCAAATCGTCAGGAAATTTTTTAAAATTTTATTTTGTACAAGGTTCTATCCAGACATTCCGCAAATCTGGAGGGAGGTGGGGAGGGGAGATGGTTCTCCGTCAATAGGGTCACGGCAATGAACAATTAAATCAAGGCTGGAGGAGACAAACTGGTGCCGCCACCTGCTGTCTCGTAGCCACATGCGAGTATGGTCATGTGACGGAGAAGGAGTATCAGTGGTCACAACTCAACAGTTTCGCAGTTGGGGGAGAGGGTTTACATTTGACGCATAAGACTTAGGACTAAGCAATCGTATTGTAGCTCTGGACACATAGATGGGCAAGGCTTCTTTAGGTTGTATGATCAAAGATTGCTGCGTCACCCTGCGACTTCTTCACTAATGTAAGGGAATGGAGTTGCCTGAGGGTGTTCGGAGTTGTAAAAGAAAATAAAAAAAATTTAAAAAAAATCGGACACTAGACATGGTTGTAACGGGACTGCAATCAAGGGTATTAAGGAGTCTCCGATTGGTGCGGCAATCTATGGTCATGCGACAGGAGACGCAGCCAAGGTCACTGTGTAACCCATGTCTAATGCTGCTGTAACGCTTGGACCTCCTAAAACTTAAATTGCTGGAATTTTATGGAGGAGGAACGAATTTGGTTCAAGTGAACCAAAGGTCCAGGTGTTGCGGCTGCAATATGAAGCTGGGCTATCTTAAAGGGAGTGTCACCAGACCTCAGCATATCACCCCAGCCCAGCAGATAGGAGGTTAGGGTCACCTGAACCAAACTCATGTTTTCCCCTTATTGATCGATGTCAACAAATCAATACGCAAATGAGTTTTTTGGAGCAAGAAGGGTGTTGCCGCTTACCCCGTTGGAGCAATGACAACACCATTCTTGCTCCAAAGAAGACCATCGCCTTCCTATCACCACTCTTTGGGCCGGAAACATAGCTGATATCATAACTGTAGACAGCCTTTGAAACGCAAACCAGGAGCGAACATCTGAAAAGAGTTTTCTGACCTATCCACAGGAAGGGATCTGTCGGGCTCTGACCCGGGCCCCACACAGATCAGCTGTTCCCACAGCCTCTGGTTGCTGCAAGTTGCTGATGCATACAGAGCATGTGCAGGGCTGAGCCTATTCGACAAAAGAAGCAACGCAGAAGTCATGTCCAAATGAATATGAGCAGCGCTGTATGGATACGTGGTCACTAGCAGTTGGCAGAACCCGGCAGCTGCTAGAACAGCTGATCTGTGCGGGGCCAGGGTGTCAGACCCCCATGGATCACATGCTGATAACTTATCTTGTGAAAGAATCAACTTGGAGCCAAAACACCCCTTTAAGTCATTACAGTACAAGTGTACCAGCCGAACCTGACGGGACCTACCAGCGACCACCTAATGTGTACAGGGGTCTCCTGCCTCTCCCCTAACTGCAGAGGTCAGCAGATTGGACTTCAACTACCCGATCCTTCAGTTCTGGTGGGGTAAGAGTAAGCGTAAGTAATAAATGCAGCGTGAACTTTTGGCTACATTCCCTTTTCGCGACAAAATGCAAACGTGGCAAGGACAGCAAAGCATGCACCGAAGCATTTGCGCCTTTTCTGATCAAGTGCAGGGTTGCACCAAAAAAAGGCGCAAGTAGCTTAACAACTGTGCATGAGGCCTTTGCACACGACCCTATTACGCCTCCATGTAGGTTCCGCAGCTTTATAGGACGGTAATTCTATCCTATGATGTTTCGGCCCAATATGTGAACACAAAAGTATCCACGTACCGCCATATCATTCCACTAGCGTCAGTTTTCCCTGATAGAAGTCAATGGAGATTGAAAAATCGGCGGACCTCTTTCTGCACCAAAACCAAAACCTATAGCCAAGAACAATTTCCCACAACCCCCTGCAAGTCGGCGACATCAATACGCTGCTTACTGCAGACAACACTACATGTCGCGCTACCGGTAACCCATAACAAGCAAACTATATATAGCTAATACTACTAAGCCGCCCCATAGACAACTCCCGTGTTTCTGCAAATCCGGGGAAAACTTGCCAGTCAGGATTCCAAGAAAGCAGGGTTTCAACCCCAGAGGAAGCTGTAGCGGCAGCCATGTTTGTTAGCAGCCATGTTTCCTTAGTGTGCTGAGGTTGAAGCTGAGCTGATGACTCATGGAGATCTTGTGATGTCACTCCTGGCAGGGGATCGGCACATCCCACAAAGTCGAGCAAAGCCAGGCTTGTTCTATATCGAGCAAAAAAAAAACTGTCCTCGCAACACAGATGCAGCCCAGAGATCCGGCCAAGAATTCCAGCAAAGAAATCTACCATATAAACCAGCGGCTGCATTCCCTGCGCAACCCTGATCCGCAGAGCGTCCTGCCAGAGCCGCAACCAGCTGCCCCAGTCACTGCTATAGGGCCTCCATTAAAGGGGCACTCCGCTTTATACAGCCTGACATGGCAAAGACACACCAGTAAAGGTCCCGCAGGTCTAAGACCAACTGCATTAGGGTGCAATGTATACAACTGTATCCAGAATTACAGTACTGTGCAAAAGTTTTAGGCAAAGTAAGATTGCTTTCAGAAATAGATATTAGTTCATGATTTTTCAACAAAGAAAAGAGAAATGGAAATTCCATCAATATTCGGGGTGACCTTTGCCCTCCAGCAGTTCTTCTCGGTACTTACAGACAGTTTTTGGCAGAACTGGGCAGGGAGGTTGTTCCTGCCGCCATCTTGGAGAACTAAGCCCAGATCTTCTGTGGATGTTGCTTGCTCCAATCCGTCTGTCTCTTCATGTCATCCCAGACAGACTGGATGATGTGGAGATCAGGGCTATATCATCACTTTCGGAACTCCTCCTCCAAAGGGCAAAGGTCACATCAAATATTGGAGGGATTTACGTCTCCATTTAGATTACTTGCTTCAAAAATAAACTATTTACCCTTCTAATTCTGAAAGCGGTCTCATGTTACAGCATTTTAGCACACCTGCCTAAAACATTTGCACTGTTCCCTATATAAGATTTACAGGTACACAGCAGATTCACACGGTCATTCTATTGGCTTTTTCACGTAGAATACATAGCTGGCTACTATACTGCAGCGACTGAATATAGTCCCTGTGGTGCGGCCAAAAATTAGCACATAAATATTTTATTGTCTGTGAATGGGATTGCTGAAACCTAGTGGCGTAGCTAGGAATGGCGGGGCCCCATGACGAACCTTTGTATTATGCCCCACAGTCTCCCCCCCCCCCATCACCCAGTATTATGCCCCATAGTGGCCCCTGCACACAGTATAATGTCACATAGTGGCCCCTGCACACAGTATTATCCCCCATAGTGGCCCCTGCACACAGTATTATGCCCCATAGTGGCCCCTGCACACAGTATTATCCCCCATAGTGGCCCCTGCACACAGTATTATGTCCCATAGTGGCCCCTGCACACAGTATTATGCCCCATAGTGGCCCCTGCACACAGTATTATGCCCCATAGTGGCCCCTGCACACAGTATTATGCCCCATAGTGGCCCCTGCACACAGTATTATGCCCCATAGTGGCCCCTGCACACAGTATTATGCCCCATAGTGGCCCCTGCACACAGTATTATGCCCCATAGTGGCCCCTGCACACAGTATTATGCCCCATAGTGGCCCCTGCACACAGTATTATGCCCCATAGTGGCCCCTGCACACAGTATTATGCCCCATAGTGGCCCCTGCACACAGTATTATGCCCCATAGTGGCCCCTGCACACAGTATTATGCCCCATAGTGGCCCCTGCACACAGTATTATGCCCCATAGTGGCCCCTGCACACAGTATTATGCCCCATAGTGGCCCCATCACCCAGTATTATGCTCCATTGTGGACACCCATTAACAATTATTATACTCTGGGGGGATACAAACATAAACACTGTTACTTACCTATCCCTGCGCTCCCCGCTGTCGGCTATCTTCAATGACGTCAGGGACGTCATGTGACTGGGGGCCTGCGTTGCGAAGCCTTCGCAGAGCGTGGAGAGGTAAGTAACACTGTTTGTTATGTTCGCTTACCTCTCCCGCGCCTCCGATCATTATACTCGGGGGTCTGAAAAGACGCCTGAGTATAATAATGATGTTTGCAGGGCCCGCGGTGTCACTTACCGATCCCGGCCCCTACCAGGATCGGTAAGTAAGTAGGGCCCGTTACCGGCTGGTAACTCCAGCCGGTAAAGGTCTATTAAAAAAAAAACCCACAGAGGTAGCAGCTGTCGCCGGGCCCCCTAATGTCCCAGGCCTCTGCTGCTTCCCCGGTAGTTACGCCACTGCTGAAACCCCTTTCACATACAAAGGCTGCAGACAGACGCTGAGAAACCATGCTGGGATCGGTCATACCCAACAAGGCACATTTTTGCCACAACATGCTGATCTCCAGCGGTTCTATTAGGTGGTCCGAGTGCTCCAGCTTCAAAGAGAATCTATCACCACCACAAAAATCATTGAGACCCCTTGTAGGGGCAGTTACTGACAATGGAATCCTTTTTTGGGTCAAAGTGCAATGAAGTGCTCTGTGCATTAGGGGCATGGCTACATCAGCCAAAGCACCCGTTTACGCTTATGGTCACTGCAGATCTGGACGCGCCAATCTTTTTGTTAGGAGGTAGGTCTGGGGCATGACCATAGGTGGGTACACTGGATGTCGCAGCACTGGGTGCACCAAACAACTAATTTGCATATGCATTAAAAATCGGCCTAAAAAATAACATTCACAAGGTCACTCACCGACCCTACAGAAGCATAGAAGTGGTCCAAGAGATTTTAATATGACCGCAAAAAAGGGCCCCTATTACAGATGTGAGGAAGCGGGTTTACCCAATACAAAGGACGCTCTGGGGCAATGGATATCTGTGTCCTGTATCTCTGCCCACCCACCGAGGTCTAAAGAGATGCATATGGCCTGACCAACCAGTTTTTAATGGGACTCGCTCAGGAATGGGACTTCAAAAGAGAAGGAGCGCATATGCGCAATTCAATGTAAATGATCTTCTGGGCAGATTGGATTGAAGTGTGTCCATTGATGTTGACAATGCAAAGACATTCCTACCAACAGCATCAGACCTCATGAAGGGTGACCCCATGGACCCAGTGACTTATAATGGGCTTTCTGACACCAACGTAACATAGCAGGTGGGAAGAAGACACCGGTCCATCAAGTCCAACCTATAACCCTACAGTGATCATCCAGAAGAAGGCAAAGACCCCCATTAGTTCGGTGCCAACTGCTCCAAATTGGAAGAAAAAAAAATCTAACACATCTAAAACCTATAATTTGTATTTTTCTTTTTAATAAATGCATCCAGGTATTATTGAAGGGCACAGCGTCAATGAGATCAGATTTACGTAGCGATCTTTACAAGGTTTTTAGGAACGTTTCTCTTCCCAGGCTCGTGTACGCAGAGTCATCATAATGGCAGAGAATCTACAAAACACTCCGCCGCACATCAGGAGACGGCTACGTCTCCCAAGGCCTTCGCTTGCTCCAGGCCAGTTTTTCCCGGACGGCGCTGCAGAGACATGCAAGACTGAGCATACCTCGAAGGAGCGCTCAACCGAGCCTCTTCCAAGACAGGAAGTCCTCCCACCTAGGAGAATGGCTGAGCACGCTTTATAGGTAGGCTCAGTCCCTGCAGCTTCCCCCACATCTATGCCATTCCGTAAAAATATTCCAGTACGAAAAAAACACGGCGTATTAATCCGATACGGTGCGGTCTGGGAAGTCGTAACCTAATCCCAGCGTCACACTCGCCGCTGTCTACCCCTGGACTCCTTAGAAGAGACTTATTAAAACGGATGCCCATAGCAAACCCATCACAACACAGTTTTATTTTGGTATTCTGCTCCTAAAAAATGAAAGCTGCGCTGTGATTGGCTGCTATGGGCAACCAAACGATTCCTTCATGAATAAATCCGCCCCCTTGAATGAGCCGAATCCCCGTCTTTTGGTTAGTGCATGTATACATAGGGCCTATATACCCAAGCGAACTCCCAATGGTTCCTATGGCTCTATAAGGTGATATCTTGAAGGCCCCGACCATGGCAGATTATCGGTACGATCACGCCCATCCTTGTTTACCGACCATAGTCTATCAAACCGATGCACCAAACGGGGTAGAGCAAAATTGGGGCCTAGTAGAGGCTTATAGAAGAGATACAAAATGGTGGACTGGAGGTAAACCGGATTGTAGACTAGGATTTCAGAGTCCTTTCCTAAAAAAAGGATCGGCAACGATTACAAGAGGCTGCTTTAATGGAGAAATGGTGACACTCCGGCTCAAAGGCCATGTTAGGTATTACAGCGGTGTCCCATAGACATGAATGGGTATATGCTGCAATACCATACACACCGCATTGACCGCATGACCTGGTGTCAAATTTAAAGGGTTTGTACAACATCGGAAAAACGCGGCTGCTTTCTTCCTAAAACAGCACCACACCTGTTTTCTGGTGGTGTCCGGTATTGCAGCTCTGCCCTATTGATTGAAATGGGGTAGACTTACCAAATTCTACAGAGACTTAGGCTGGGTTCACATCTGAGCTGGGATAGCAGTTGCAACAGATCACTAACACAGCAGTTACCTGCGGACACATTGACTATAATGGGGTGCGCCGTTTTTATACTGAATGCGGCGCACAGGTTTCTGGGACTCCAGCAAAGATGCGAACATAGCCTTAAGTGCTTGAAATGCATTGAAAAAAAATGTCCCCTTTCGGTAAAGTCCTGCCCCTTTGGGGGTATGACGCGTTTTTTCTTTTGCGCGTCATGTCCCCTTTTTCGTGACACAAAACGTGCCTTTACGCTGTGACGCTATGACTGAGGGCCCGGCTACACTCTTTCGGGACTCCAAAAAGTTAGCCTTTGTGCAGGACCCTCCAGGACCTTTTGGGAGAGTTGTCAAATATACAATAGGGTCAAGCTGCAATTCCACACCCAACCTGTGAACAGGTGAGGCGCTGTTTTTATAATTAGGTAGCCATGTTCCAATCCAGCACATCCCTTTAACGTTCAGCATCTCTTACACCATTGCAGATACCACATTTACTACATAACCCATTTGCGGGTTTCCAGGACCTTTCATCACCTGCATTATAAGCAACACAAATCTACATTGCCGAGTCACAATCGAAATCTATTTCGCAGGTGGAATCTGCGACCCCCCCCCCCCCATCCAGCTGAGAAGGGGTTAATATAATTTGTATTTTGCAATAATTCCTCCCGGCCCTCCACTTTACCCTCTAATCATCGCTCTGGTACAAACGCCTTACAAAAGCGCGGAAGGACCAATCAGCGGGCGCAGCATCTCCTCTAAAATGTTACGGTGCAAATTGCTTTTCATAAAGCCACTCACAGCGAGCGACGGGGGGAATTGTTTAACAGATTACAGGATCGAGTCTCCGGCAATACCCAGTTTACATAGGAATAAATAGAGACGTCTGATACAATCAACGTATCAACAATCATAACAACTGCTGCTTTCCATTCACACTTTCTACAGAAAAGCGGCCGCAGATAATAGCTTAACTAGGTTCAGTAGTGTCAGGGACTCGAGGCGCGTTCACTACAATAACGCGGAATTCGGAAATCTCATTTATATAATAACTGGACCATAATACCAAGTTATTTCGGGACCGAGATGTTCTAAGGCCAATATAATCAGGATAAAAGAAGCAAAAATACAAAAAAAAAATTTAATTTTTGTTCTTAAACCTGAGGAAGGCAAAAACTCTCTGAAAAATAATAAAAAAGCTATTCTTCAGGATTAGGGTTGAGCCGATCTTGAGATTTCAGGATCGATTTTAAAATCCGATTGCCGATCCCGATCGTTAGATTTGCTCGATCGCCGATCAGGATCCGATCTTTCCGATCCCGATCGCTCAACCCTAGTCAATGCTTCTCGATGGGAAAAGTCACTTTTAGGGTTGAGCCAATCTTGAGATTTCAATATCCGATTTCCAATCATTTTCCAGCCGATCCTGATCGGCGATCGAGCAAATTTCACGATCGGGATTCGATCCCGATCCCTCAACCCTATTCAGGATGTTACTTTCTAGAGGATTCGTCTAGGTTCCTACTGGTCCTATAAGCATAGTCAACCATTTGGGAGCCTTTGAGGAGTCACCGGATCACAAACCTGTATAAAAGGACATACAGGCTTGCTTATTCCTCTGGCTTCTGTTCTCTTGACCTGCCAAAAAATTAGACACCCCCCCCCCTCAGCGGTGGCTTATCTCTTGAAAGCTAACACTCTCGGTACGTCTTCCAGAGTCGGTGGCCCACACTGTTGCACAATTTCCCTAAAACGAGTTTGGCCGGGTTTCATCCAATATGAATGGGCACCTTGACATAACCCTTAAATTGGTATACAAATGGAAGACGCCCCTACTCCGGCCCATGACAACCCACATGGAGCCAGGAATGTACATTTTTCGGAGGGTTTCTACATCACTAGGGCATCTAAGACAATACTTCAAATTCCAGAGGACAAAGAAACCTAGAACTGGCACCTAAGTTTTGCCTTTAACCCCTATACAGAAGGTTCTACAAGTCGTGACGAGTGTATGATGTGAACATCCGGCCAAATACTACCGGAATTCAATGGCTTCTCTTCATTAGCAGTTGACATTCATTGGTCGAAGATTTCATCCAACCTTGATGGAAAAAATTTCCACACCCAAAGATTTCTTAAGGAGCAATTTTTTCAACAATGCTACTAAATGTGGCCAAGTCTAAAGGCCAACGTCGCAGTCAGTGGTGGACCTACGACAACCTGAGATCTCAAAAAGTTGAGGAATATTCGGCCTACGGTCACCAGTCTTTCATAGACCTTTGATATTTGTAGTCTGGACCTTCTAATATGACAACGTTCACGTCCAGCCTGACCACCCTCATGACCAACGTGAACCTGATCTTGTCACTTGAGCACAGCATGCGATAAGCCGGCCCTACAGTAGACAGCTGCACGCCATAATAGTATCATCAATAAATAGCTGATGCCATTGTCTATAGATTGATTTTTGCGTGTGCCCGGATCCGCGATCTCATAGACAGCTGCCTTATGCAGGTTTCAGACATAGACGTTACCTTCAGTAACAGTACTGCGGAGCATCTGCTTGTCTATCCATATGGACGTGCCCAAAAAAAAAATCCAAAACTTTTTAAAACACTTAACGATAGTGTCTTGTCTTTAATTACGTTGCGCCAACTTACCTAGATTTAATCATATAATACTCGGCTTCTAGGCCTTATGGGAAAGCGGAACGCGCTACAAAGAGTCTTTTTAATATCCCTTTAAATCCCCAGCCTCCCTGTTGCCCGTAATGTCTATTCGCTGACATACACTGCAGCATCAACTTCCCACGGCTCAATCTCTGCAATGTGCCCAGAATCTAATAAGTCACTGCAGTGCCGGAGCCCCGTAATTCAAAGCACGAGGAGAATGGCAGCCGAACAGGTGTTCTTGGGTCTAAACGCAGTACTCAAAGAGTTAAAGCACCCCATTAAATCCTACAGAGGCTTTTCGTCGGTGAAAGGCGAAGTTGACCAAACATAAGAGGCCCCAAAACACAATTTATCAACCATTGTAAGGTTTACCATGAGCGCAACCATTGACGCATTTTCCAAAAATTGCCTAAAGTTCAATAAAGACCAGCAAGATGAGTTTGACCTTTGAATTTAAGATACTTTAACATTTTGACCTTTACATCAAAGGAGAATAAACTACCACTGGTGGCATCTCAATTTGTGATGGTGCAAGACTAAGTTGACCTCTTTTGCACTCTATTGTGTGTGTAATAGTCATGAGGCACCAGCCGGGATTTTCTTGGGTTGATGACTTTTTCAGGAGGTCTTCAACATAAGTCACACAGAACCACAAAAAATATCAACAGTCTTTGGTCCTACAGGGTGCTCAAACTTTTTCAACTTGCCACAAATAGTTCCCCTCCACTGAATTTTGTTGACAGTACCATCTAGAGCAGTGATGGCGACCCTTTTAAGAGACCGAGTGCCCAAACTGCAACCCAAAACCCACTAATTTATCACAAAGTGCCAACACGGCAATTTAACCTTAATAATGCGCGGATCCACAATTGCACACAATTACAGACTGGCAAAGTATGGTCATACAAATGGGGCTTTATAGAGCTTTCTGCTCCATTGTGACCCTCACAAAGTCCAATCTGCTGCACAGTGGTCCCCACACAGTATAATCTGCTGCACAGTGGTCCCCACACAGTATAATCTGCTGCACAGTGGTCCCCACACAGTATAATCTGCTGCACAATGGCCCCCACACAGTACAATCTGCTGCACAGTGGCTCCCACACAGTCCAAACTGCTGCACAGTGGCCCACACACAGTATAATCTGCTGCACAGTGGTCCCCACACAATATAATCTGCTGCGCAGTGGTCCCCACACAGTATAATCTGCTGCACATTGGCCCCCACACAGTATAATCTGCTGCACAGTGGTCCCCACACAGTACAATCTGCTGCACATTGGCCCCCACACAGTATAATCTGCTGCACAGTGGTCCCCACACAGTACAATTTGCTCCACGGCAGCCCCCACACAATATAATCTGTTCCAGGGATGGGTGCCCAAAGAGTGAGCTCCGGGTGCCACCTCTGGCACCCGTGCCATAGGTTTGCCATCATGGATCTAGAGCATCTTATGGGTCAGAAAGACAAGGTATAGTTCAAGTGATGCTCATTATGGTGGACATAGATGAAGAGAGTATTCCGATGGATAACCAATAGCTCGTTCTTTCGTTACAACAATACAGCCATACAAAATCCATATAGGTCATTACTGTCCACAAATTTTTAATGAGACCAGGTGAAGGACAAACCATTTTTCCAAAAACATTCATCATGGTTGAAACCATTATTTTTCACATATCTATGGCCACCTTTAGATGGGAGTTGGAACGACGCACCACCACAAAACAAGACATCACTAGGTATGAAAACCCTCCATCAACCAAGTATGCAGGACCTAACTTTTTGAATTATTGTAATTTTTTGAGCAAGTCCGGGCCATAACACCCGCTAGCAGACCGCGGTGACGTCACTGTAGTCAACACTCTACAGTCAACATTAACTTTGAAGGTCAACCATGTCAACTTTAAACTGACCCCCGTTCACGTGGCTGGTAAAACCTCTTCTTGCAAAAATCAGATACTTAGAGGAAGTTTACATGTGCCAGATTTCTATTTCGTGATCTTTCCTTCTTAAGAGATGGGAACACAAGACAGAATAAAGTAAGGACATTTTTTCAAAAAGTTTTGTCATCAGAAGAACCTACTTGGAAAAGACGACTTTCATGGATTCCACAACGCCTTTAACAAATATTTTCCAAACCTGTAGTGGACCATTTTGGCCACTTACCACCATCTACAGTCCAAAAAATGGAGCTCCAGACTACAAGCTTCCACACAATGGTCAAGACTGTTGACGCAATAGACAGGAAACCACATGGAATCTGAAGTGTCCCAACAAAAATCTATTTCCCACTGTTCAAGTAAGGAATTTTTTTTTTATGATACCAGGCAGGCTGAGGCACAAGCAGGAAGACTTTCACATGAGGTAGAGTCTGTCTGCCAGATTCTCCGTACTAGGCACCCAAACCTTACTTCACTAACCACAAAAATAGTTTTACGATGAGCAAGTGACTAACCGAGCTCTATCTATACTATAATCTGGTTGTCTGGTTTCTCATACGTGTAAGTAGACAATCCACCATAGCGAAACGGGACAGGTACGGAAAGGAGTTTGGCCGCCTTTGTAGTCACCGTCACCCAGGGGGACAAAATCTTAATAGGGTCTACTTTTTAGCAGAAGACACTCAAAAAAGTCCTGCTTAACAAAATCACAGGAGGCCTCGGTGTGCGGCCTTGTTAGGCCAAGAGGGAACATGGGCAAGTGGCATGGACACTAAAGGGGGAAAGGATTCTCCATATCCATTAGGGTAAGGCCACACCTTGAAGAATTTTTGGATTTGTGGCAATGCCACAGCAAACTTCAAATCTATTTCATTCAGATTCGACTTAATCTTTACCTCTACAAATCGAAGGGGTGAAAATCTAAAGCTGCCCGTACACGCAAGATAAAAGTTGGATGAAATTGACCAACCACCCCCTACAAAAAAAAAAACCCAACAAACCGCCCTTCATCTGTCGTGTAGGAAATTTTTGACCAAAAAGGGTATGGCATGATTGGCTGATCATTCGCCATTTGGCGCCACACAAAGCATACTTTCAACACAACCACCCTTGATTATTAAGTATAGGTTACGTGGACGGTGCGATTGCTCAAATGAACGCCCCCCACCATCCATGGGTAGTAACATCGTCCACTTTTAGGCTGAGTTCAGACAGAGTTTTTTGGTCCGGAATTTGAATTGGAGGACCGAAAATAAAAAACGTAGCCGCTCCGGATTAGGCCCAAATGAATGGGCCTAGTCGGGAGGGAGGCGACTTCAGGTGGACGTCCGGTCGCGGCATCCGCCTGAAGAACGAGCATGTCGCTTCTATTTTTTCCAGGAGCCGGAACAAACTGCTCACGGAAAAAAAAAAACTGACCGACCTATTGATTTCAATGGGAGACGATTTTTTTGGTCAGGATTTTGAGGCGGATTCCACCTCAAAATCCTGACCTAAAAACCCAGTATGAACTCAGCCTCAGGTAAAGCACTTCCACAGGAGAATGCAGATTCTCCCACAAATCTGCAATGTCTGAACTTATTTTTGTTTTGTTTATTGAGGTTTTAAATTGGAAGAATTTTTAACACTTTTTTTTTATCAATAGTAAAACACACCTTTCAAAGGTTCTATTTCCAATGTGGCGTCATTTACGTGTGTAACAAAAACCATCACTGGAGCAAGCCCCATTTTTGGAAAAATAAAAAAATCCTGAATGCAACACAGTTCAGTATGTGATAACAGACCCACCATTGGGATGAAATTGCCACAAATTTGGTTTGGCCAAGTTCTAGGCTTTACAAGGAACGTGGTCATCAAAGGGATCACGTTCCCATGCGCAACGGTGACAAAGTTGCGAGCAGATCACAGATCACTATGGAAAAAAAAAAGCTGCAACGACCATCACAAAAACTTTTTCCATTGTGCTCAAGAGTGTTAATTTTTGGGAATGATTGAATATACATTCATGTAGCGTACGTTCAGATGAGACGGAATTGTCGGATATCGTAGCAAAACACGGAGACAATTTACAGCACAATATAGGCGGTTAATGCTTCCACGACCGAAACCACATGGGGGAGGGGAAATCAGAGTAGGTTATTAAATCTGCAGCAAAGCTGCGAAATTGTGGCAAATTTTTAGGTGGAAAAAAACAAAAAATATATCTGTCCCCTCTGGTCTCGGCCTAGGTGCTCAATACATCCGAGCCCTCCATTTAGCATAGAGGGCAGGAATCGTTTCTGGTGTACACCATACTTACACATAACTATAGGGCCCCAGTGACTACATGGACCCCACCAATTTAGGGGTCAACAAACTTTTTTTTTCGGTATGAGGCTTCCTGCGCACAACTGTAGTCAAGTTCGGGTCCGTGGAAAACGATGTCATGCAGAGGGCATGTGCGTGCCGTCACGGCCCCAAAATTAGAACTGACAGACCTGCTTGACCCTTCGACCCTCACGTGGGTCTGTGTAGAGTCCATAGAAATTATTGGGTTCATGAGACACGCAATAGCGGATAACACGTAGACCAAAACTATGGATGTGTATACAGGGCCTACAAAAAACTACGCTGCGAATTTTTATTTTTGGGGCCCTATGGGTAATGTAAGCCTACACGATGGAACACAGAAAATTTTCCCACCGCTAATGGTGCCTTAGCTGGTCCCAGTTATATCTGTCACTAGGAAAACTAGATAACCCATCTGTCCACCCAGCTTTCCAGAGTCGTGAACGCTAAGCCCCCACCTGGGCAATGATACATCCAGAACTATAAAAATTTGTGACAATTTTTAACAGCGGACATATTATTAGCAACAATACATTTCTAATATTTTAAAGGGACAGAACTTATATCACAAAATGACTATTGCTAGATTTAAAGGGGCCCTCCGCTTACAATATATATCCAGTGAACTGACCTGATCCGTGACCAGTCGGAGGCGCAGAGACCCACAGCTCGGCCGTCAGCAAACAAAAGCCACCAGGAAACACTTGACTACAACAACCCCCTCGTCTTCTTCTTAACAACTTTGAAGTAAAGTAAGAAGGTGTCGCAGCATTACAGCAAAGCACAACTGCACTTCCTAAACACAACTCCACTCACAACTCATTCATCCATCATGGGGGGGAAAGGGGGGGGATAAATCTAAATACATTAACCCCTGTGCTCCCAGCATGGGTCCAACTGCTGATCAAACAGGTCAGGGAGGGGTAACAATAGATCTGCCAGTGGGCTGGGTGCAAGAGAGAGGAAGAGCACACAATGTCATGTATATGAGATTAGGGGAGGGGGGGCACTCAAGGAACAAGTTACAAGATGCTACAGCCTCAAAGTTTTCTCAAGCACCTCGTGTTGTCTGCCAAGTACAGATACAGGATTATAGCGGCGAAGGGGAGGGGGGCGCAGGTTATTATTAGGGAGAGGAAGGAGGGGGCAACATGGGAAACGGGGGTCACATACAAAAAGTTAGAGCAAACGCGATCGTGTGATCACAACCAGGTGTCACTTGTGCCGCCATTTTGAAAAATTCAAGACGCTATTACACCGTACTAGAGACGACTTTAAGGATTTGTTCACACCGTCAGGTTTTCTGATGCAGTTTAGGGACCTTGGAGAATTTATTCCTGTTTTGGCTTTTAAAACGGCATCAAAAACCTGCATGTGTGAATACGCCCTTAAATTTAGATCAGCGCTGAGCGCTTCAGATCAGCAGAATCAGGGGGTGCTATAGTACTTAGGCCGTCACCTACTACAAGATATACGGAACGTGTTTGCGTAAGGTCAGCGCCTCCGGCCGCCATTTTGAATACCGAAGTCGCTATCACGCCGTAATACAGATACATTTAGGGTTGTGTTCACACGTATGTTTCCTGATGCAGTATTTCAAGCCAAAATTAGGAGTAGATATTAAAAGTAGAGGATACATTTATTTTTTATTTAAAAAAAAATTTTAATTTTTTTTTTTTTTTTTTTTAACATTGATTTCCAATTTTGGCTACCAAAACTACATCAAAAAACCCCTTTGTGCTCGTACTTAAGTGGGATCAGAAGAAATTGGTGGGTTCATATCGTAGACCTCGGTGGTCCCGTACTAAAAGTCATATCAAGTGGGTTTAGGCGATGTTGACGGCGATTACGTCTGCCACCATTTTGAAAAATTTCACCCATAATAGAGATGTATTTAAGGGCACGTTCACACATACATGTCTTTCTCTTGAGTGTGCATCATCACCAAGTGCAAAAGACGCACGATTTTTCCGCTTTGGGTTTCAAAAACTGCATCGGAAATCTGCACGTGAAAAGGCCCTTCTGCTGAATTAAATTTAGATCACAAGAGAGCAGTGGAAATAGGGGAAGGGTACGGGGGGGGGGGGCGCGAACAGGTGCTGTGAGGCTAATCCTGACGAAAATATGCGGCCACATGTGAATGACGCCATCGCTGACACTTTTTACGCCTAAACCCCAATAAAGTTCCCAAAGTCCTATGGAAGACATGAGTTGCGTCAACTCGCCTCTGCTCCATCTCCCCAACTCCAGAGCACCCTGTGCCAGTTGGGACTGTACTTGCATGAACTTTAAGGTGATCCTGTCCCCCCCCCCCTCCCTATATGAGATCTGGTAGCCCTGCTGGTGTGTGCTCAGCCCCCGGCTCCCTCCCTGCAGTCGGGGAGGAGGGGGCTGCAACGCGTCACGTTTTCTGCAACCACATCATAACCAAACAATCCTAAAATCGGGGGTCCCTTTAACCCCCTCGATCCTGCCAACTTTCCTAGTCTTCCCCCCTCCCTCCCTGTGACTATTCCCGGCGCAGCAGTGATGAGGCAGGAGCGGAGCTCTCGGCAGCCTCTACGTAACGCCCTATCGAAAGCGGACGCCATATTTTCTGTTGCTTATGTCGACATAGGGAAACGTAGATCGGCTTTTACTACCCTCGCCCGAGCCCCCCCACACCTCCGATCACATCGGAGGCAAAGTTGTAGGCGATCACCGTAACACCCACCAACGTTCCCATTTACCCCCAGCGGCGCGCGGCTCCTGCCCCCTCCCCTCCGACTCCCCCCCCCCCCTAAACACACGGGAGCTGCTAAAGTTGATCGCTAATGGGTGACCTCGTCCGATCTGCCCCCTCACGTGTCAGGGAAGTAGTGTCGGGCGCCGCCGGGGCTGCTGGACTCTGCCAGGAAGTTTCTTACCTGCGGCTTGTGGCGTGCGGTGACGCGATGGAACGCTGGCAGCAACAATGTATCAATGCGATAGAACGTTGGCGGCAACAATGTATCGGTGCGGGGAGCGCAACGTTCTAAGGACCCCCCCACCCCCAGCACAACAGCGGCGGAAAAAAATCCTCGATCAGTGGGGAATCTACGCCAAAACCCACATGATCTGTAACGTCAGCACACGTATTTGCATACGATACCACCCGCACTTCACCCTGGATCGTAGCTCAGTTCTTGCGCAAAGTTGCGCACTGGTGATTTGCATTGAGCTCCCATTGTGAGGAGGGGAAGGAAGGGAGGAGGGGGGAGCTGGGCGTAACCTGCCCCATAAACAGGGTGTTATTGTCACCGATCTGATGGCCTGACTACTGCCCTCATCATCGCCTACGAAGTGCCACATCTGCCCTCCAAGGCACTACAGGAATATCCTACAAGGAGAGAAAAAAAAAGTTCAAGGTGTCAAGATGAGAGCAGCAAACTGTTGATCCTGACCACGTGTGTGTATGAGCAGCAAGGGAGAGGGGTGGGGGGAACACATGGCACACAATGCCCATCTGCTTAGCAGAGCGAGAAAGCTCAGCCCCCCTGCCTGGTCGTCAAGGGGTTAAAGAAAACTCACATGTCAAAAGGGGATGGGGTAAAGCATGCTTGGGGGCATGCACGATGGGTCACGTGATCTGGCTGGCTTGTTTACTGAAGCTGCTGCATGGCTAGCAGGGGGTTAATCCACAGCCCAAAGGAGTCTGCTGTATAATCAGGAAGGGGTTAAATAGAAATAGTTATCTTTTATCTGTCTGTATAGATTTAAATATGTACGTGTGTATACTGTATGTATACACACAAAACTAAATATCTGTCTATCTCTGTCTGGTCCCATATCTATCCCATATCTATCTATCTGTCATCTCTATGTAACATCTATCTATCTCCTATAGATCTATCTATCTGTCTTTCATATCTATCTCCTATCTATCTATCATCTTATCTATCATATCTCTCATATCTATCTATCTATCTCCTATCTATCTATCTATCTATCTATCTATCTATCTATCTATCTATCTATCTATCTATCTATCTACCTACCTACCTACCTACCTACCTATCTATCTACCTACCTACCTACCTACCTACCTATCTATCTATCTATCTATCTACCTACCTACCTACCTACCTATCTATCTACCTACCTATCTATCTATCTATCTCCTATCTATCTATCTACCTATCTATCTATCTATCTTTCTATCTCTGCTTGGTCCCATATCTATGTAATCTCTCTCATATCTTTCTATACCATATCTATTTATCTCTTATCCTTTGAGACTAATATTCCTGGTCCTCAAGAGTTAAATAATTGCACACTACAAGTTGCTATTGAAGCAAGGAGGATTATTGGTTAAAATGTAAACTTCTGGGGGTGAAGAGGTAAAACGATGTTCGTATCATGTAAATGAGATGCTTTTCGGCGCTCCTGTGTCTATAGATTCTAATTACTGGTCATCAAGGGGTTAAACAACTTTACAGGTCAAGTTGATGAATATCAAAGTGTTGAAAGCCTACTAAGCCCCCTGTGGGTAAAATTTCAAAAGTTCGTGCTTAAAGGGTTAACTATATTTGTAGAGTTTCAGAAGATGCAGTTTCTAATATATTGATTTTGCTTCTTGGTTATTAAAAGGTTAAGTATAATCTTCGATGTAGAGGGGATGATACATGACAACATTGTGGTCTCTCCTGAGCCCTAGCGGGTTCATTTTTCCACAACTGGTGCTTATGGGGTTAACCATATAGTATTTGGAACTTTGTTGGTCATCACATTGTTAAATAATGTTACAGTTCTGGATGGATTTGTATTTCATGGGTTTTATCTTATTCCTGCTGAAATCACAGAGAAGATGGCGAATAACGTTCTGGAGGCTTCCTGGGCACTTAGGGGTTAACGTTTACTCCCTTAGCACCTTCTTGTTAATTGGCTCCACTTCATGACTTCTTTGGTGTAAAGGGGGTTAATTACATTCACATTTCAGAATGAGGATTGCAGGCTAGGTCACATGATGTAGTCTAATGACATTACTTCATGGTCATCAGGGGGTTAATAGGCATGGAGGTCAGGATGCCTTGATGTTGAATATAAGAATTTGAAGATCAGGACACTACACGCCTTCCGTGAATCGCATTGCGCAATGTAAATCTTTGGGGTCTCTTGATATTGTGCATGTGATCTCCCATATCTGTAATTTTGCAATAACAAAAATCCCACAGTATTTTAAAAAATCTTGCAAAAATACAATGATTATCGATGGCCTTATATCATACCAGATCACATCACAGCACCCCGTATACGTTGTTTGTTACTGTGGAGCTAAATCGCACACGACACCCATAGACTAATACTGAAAATATCACAACGTGATCCGACGCCATGACTATTATCCCTTAAGAAACTGCCCTGAAGCCCGGACACTGCGGGATGGTCTGGACACAATAATACCATTACAGGCCTGCTTTTCTGGGGCGACAATTGCGTATATGTAAGAAAAGATCGCCGCTAAAATGGTCCTTGATCTCTCTTTATCATGTCATTGAACAAAAACCTGAATATATCCCATGAGCTTTAATAGGGTGATCTAGTGTGCCGGTAATCAGGGGGTTAAATGATCAAAGTCAAAATTCTCGACAGCTCCTGGGTTCTCATGGGTTAAAATTTACCCAGCCAGGCGCTATGGAGAAGACATCGTCTTATCCTTCTGATTGTTTCTGTGGCCATTAAAGGGTTAAATGAGCTTAGCTGCCGAGTAGGAAAAATTGCCCTGACCCCCTGAAAAATGTATGTGGCACAGTTAGTGCTTAAGGGGTTAACCACATGTATTTGGGATCTTTCAGGTAATACAGTCTGTGGGTTGTCCTGGGGGTTAAAGGGTTAAACGATATTCCAGGCTTGTACGAGATGGCTTTATTGCGTATGGATTCTAATTCCTGGCCATCAGGGGGTTAAATAAGTCGTAGCAAATTTTGGTTAAATCTCACATAGTGCTTAAGGGGGGTCATTATATTTGGAACCTACAGAGTACATAGGTCCTGGTGTACTGATCCAGCTCTGCGGTTATCGCAGGGTTAAATCATCTCACAGGGGTCAAGGCACAGACAGAAAATTCTGTGTGGATATTAATAAAGGGGGGGGGGGTTATGTTTGTATTGTAAGGGGTTAAATTATCTTGCAGGTCAAGTGGCAGAGAAGATGGTGACTATCAACATTCAAGAGGTTTCCTGGTTCTTGAGGGTTAAGATGTACTCCCCCCTCCCCCCCATCCTTACACCTTCTTGTTTATTGACCCCACTTCATGACTTCCTTGGTATAAAGGGATTCAATAAATTCACACTCCTTGAACTCCTGTAGCTTAAATTTGACACCATTGGTGCTTAAGGGGTTAATCTTTTTTTTTTACAGCTTATGGTTTACTGGTTTTCCCTTCTGTTCAGTAAGAGGTTAATTAATCTTAGATGTGGCCATGACAGGGTTAAATAATCCTGCAGGTAGGTGCAGGCAGGGAAGGGTATTCAAAAGAATAAGGGGTTAAATATGTATTTCATGGGTTAAATCATCATTGAGGTCAAGATGGTGACTACCAAGATTGTGATGGTCTCCTGGGCTCTTGAGGGTTAAAGTGTCCCCCCCCCCTCCTTACACTTTCTTGTTTATTGACACCATGTCTTGACTTCCTTGGTATAAATAAATTCACACTTCCTAAAACCTCTGCGGGGATAAATGTCACACTGTTGGTGCTTAAGGGGTTAACCCTATTTTCGGACTTTCACATGATTTATTGGTTTTGCTTTGCAGTCACTAAGAGGTTAAATATCCCGAGAAGATGAGATGCTGAATAGACATTCTGATCTTCTCCTGCACCATAGGGGGTTAATGTTTTACACAGCTGGTGCTTAAGGGGTTAACTACATTTGGCGCTGTCCTATAATACGGCTCCCAGTTGACTGGTTTTGCTTTGCGGGCATTAAGAGGTTAAATAATCTTACCTACAGAGGGGATGATGGCTAGCAAACATTCTGGTCAACCTCCTGATCCTCAGGGGGTTAATTTGGTGCTTAAGGGGTTAACTCTATTTTTTTGTTTCTCAGGAGATACACTGGTTTTGCACCGTGATTGTTAAGGGGTTAAATAATGTTAGATATAAAGGGGGTGACGAATAGCACGAGCCTCAATGGGTTAATTTTTATAGCGTTGGTGTTTAAGGGGTTAACTCTGGTTAGCCTTTTGGGAGGGTACAGGCTCAGGTGTACTGATTTGGCCATCGCAGGGTTAAATCCCACAGGTCAGAAAATTCTGGATGGATCCTTAAAAAAAAAAGAAGGGGTTAATTATCTTTGTACTTCATGGGTTAAGTCGTCTTTCGGGTCAAGGTGCAGAGAGGACGGGCAAGGGGGGGGGGTGTTGAAATTTGGAAAGGCTTTTCTCTCTCGGTGGTGAAGAGGTTAACTAGATTTGGGGCATGCAGATGGATCACATGATCTCTGGGGAGGCCAGTGGGTTGGAGTCAGAGGAGGGGGTCAGTTGCTGTAAATAAAGCTGCTGGTACGGCGTGATGATGTCATCCAGCCGATCGCTGCTGCTACAACTTCAGGGGAGTGAATCATCCGCCAGTGCTGGGGGTGGATGCTGGAAATGTTCAGGCATGGCATCGCCTCAGCTGCCAGGGAAATGCGGTTCTACCTGGCACTCCCTTTGTGTGGTGAAAGACGATGAGGCAAAAGGACGAAATTAGACGCAGCAGATGTCAGTGCGAAGAGCGCTGGCGAATACCGCAGCTGCACCCAAGTGACACCGCCATGGAGTAGGTGCCAGGGTGGCATCGTCTTACCACCTGGGTGGACGGTGATCGTAGACACTCACTCCGAGCTGTGTTATGTGTGACATTTTACAGAATGGCCAGCGAGAATTCCCTGCGCCCACCCTTGCCATAACGTCACCCTCTAAGGTGCCCTTCCATGGCTCATCCTCCCAACCGCCCATACAGATACAGGAGGGAAGTCCGCAGCTGGTGGCGGCATATCTCCCGTGAGAACATAGGATCCGGCATGTCGAAATTCAGGGGGAGAGTTATGTGGTCCCCATACACCACAATGTAACCCTGGGCGGACCCCATTATAAGGCAAAGGGGTCTGTAGAGGAAAGTGGTGTCGGGGGGCATGGAACCTACTAAATGATGTCCATTGTGTGTCAGGCCCGGTACACATCTGCATTTCGGAAGTCCACTTGGGGACCTCCCAAACGTAAATCTATCCACATAAAAAAGTGGTTACCTAAAGGAAACCCGCGGACCCCATAGACTATAATGGAGTCCGTGTGGTTTCCGCTCAGTTTCTACACAAAACACGCATATTTCATGTGGATAGGGGAACGGAATGGTCTGAATGTAGATGTGAACCGGGCCATAGCTCCTACTTCAATGTGAAGAGGGAAGTAATCATTTTTGGAAAGACTGCTCCCTCTTTTGACAAAGCTGAACCCCTTTTTGTGCTTGTTGCGTATGTTGGCCATGCTACATTTTTCGAGACTTGACTGGCACATGGTGACAGTATAATGGATTTAGGGGCATGAAACCAAGCCTGGGAGATTTGCCCAATCGTCTGGGGCTCCAGGAGGTCACCCCTTTTTCTGGGACCCTCCTAAAAGTTCTGGGAATGTTAGCAAGTATAAGCGATGCCCCCTTAGTGCCCCCTCAGTATAATGCTCTCTTCTTACTCCCGCAAAGTTTCCAACACAGTATAATGCCCCCTCAGTAACCCCACACACAGTATAATGCCCCCTCAGTAACCACACACACAGTATAATGCCCCTCAGTAACTCCACACATACGGTAGTATAATGCCCCCACAGTAACCCCCCCACACACAGCATAATACCCCCTTAGTAACCCCCCACACAGTATAATGCCCCCTCAGTAACCCCATACATAGTATAATGCCCCCTCAGTAACCCCATACATAGTATAATGCCCCCTCAGTAACTCTACACATAGTATAATGCCCCCTCAGTAACTCCACACACAGTATAATGCCCCCTCAGTAACCCCACACACAGCATAATGCCCCCTCAGTAACCCCACACACAGCATAATACCCCCTTAGTAACCCCACACACAGTATAATGCCCCTCAGTAACCCCACACAGTATAATGCACCCTCAGTAACCCCACACATAATATAATGCCCCTCAGTAACCCCACACATAATATAATGCCCCTCAGTAACCACACACATAGTATAATGCCCCCTCAGTAACCCCACACACAGTATAATGCCTCCTTAGTAACCCCACACACAGTATAATGCCCCCTCAGTAACCACACACACAGTATAATGCCCCCTCAGTAACTCTACACATAGTATAATGCCCCCTCAGTAACGCCACACATAGTATAATGCCCCTCAGTAACCCCACACACAGTATAATGCCCCCTCAGTAACCCCACACAGTATAATGCCCCCTCAGTAACCCCACACACAGTATAATGCCCCCTCAGTAACGCCACACACAGTATAATGCCCCCTCAGTAACTCCACACATAGTATAATGCCCCCTCAGTAACCCCACACACAGTATAATGCCCCCTCAGTAACCCCACACACAGTATAATGCCCCCTCAGTAACCACACACACAGTATAATGCCCCCTCAGTAACTCTACACATAGTATAATGCCCCCTCAGTAACGCCACACATAGTATAATGCCCCTCAGTAACCCCACACACAGTATAATGCCCCCTCAGTAACCCCACACAGTATAATGCCCCCTCAGTAACCCCACACACAGTATAATGCCCCCTCAGTAACGCCACACACAGTATAATGCCCCCTCAGTAACTCCACACATAGTATAATGCCCCCTCAGTAACCCCACACACAGTATAATGCCTCCTTAGTAACCCCACACACAGTATAATGCCCCCTCAGTAACGCCACACACAGTATAATGCCCCCTCAGTAACTCCACACATAGTATAATGCCCCCTCAGTAACCCCACACACAGTATAATGCCCCCTCAGTAACCCCACACACAGTATAATGCCCCCTCAGGTGTTCATTGTAACTTGGTTGGGGAGACCGTGTTCTCACTTGCAGCATGTACCCCCGGGGACTATGGGGGCGACATAAAGCAGGTTAAGGCATTGCCCTAGAAAGCTCGGCGGCTACTCTTCCATATCTTGCATGTCTTCCCAGTGGCGACAGAGGACTAAGCTGCTGCCAGGTGCCTACGCTGGTGGCTTATATAGGGCATGATAAAATTCAGGGGGGAGCAGGGAGGCCCCCCATTCACATACAATAGTCTAGGGGATACTTGTCTGATCAGTGGGGTCTCGTGTACATTATATGAAGGGAGCAGCAGTCCACCCATATGTGGTGTTGCACCTTTTATCTCTAAGAGGGTGCCAAGGGGACGCAGAATACAATGCTCCGAAATACCTTAGGAATGAACGATGCAGTGGGGCACATGAACAGTGGGGCAAATGTGACCCCTGTTGTCATGGAGGCGCCAGAAACCAGCGATCAGACGGTTTTCCTTTATACCCCTTAAAATTCAGAGAGGACCTGGCTTGTAACTCCTGTAGGCTTCATAGGCGTCCTCACTACACTGAACTGTAGCGGCGTGGGCCAGCGGTTGTGTGCAAGGAGTGAAAAGGAGGTGAACGTGGCACTATAGTGCCCAGATAATAGCGCTATAGAAAGAAAAAATACCATCATAGACTGTACACATCGCCTAATACTCCTAAACACTTTACACTGCACCTATTACCACTGTACACTGTACACATCGCCTAATACCACCATACACTTTACACATCACCTAATATACCGTACACTGTACACATCACCTAATACCACCATACACTGTACACAGCACCTAATATACCGTACACTGTACACATCACCTAATACCACCATACACTGTATACATCACCTAATACACCGTACACTGTACACAGCACCTAATACACCGTACACTGTACACATCACCTAATACACCATACACTGTATACATCACCTAATACACCGTACACTGTACACAGCACCTAATACACCGTACACTGTACACATCACCTAATACCACCATACACTGTATACATCACCTAATACACCGTACACTGTACACATCACCTAATACACCGTACACTGTACACAGCACCTAATACACCGTACACTGTACACAGCACCTAATACCACCATACACTGTACACAGCACCTAATACCACCGTACACTGTACACATCACCTAATACACCGTACACTGTACACATCACCTAATACACCGTACACTGTACACATCACCTAATACCACCATACACTGTACACAGCACCTAATACACCGTACACTGTACACATCACCTAATACACCATACACTGTATACATCACCTAATACACCGTACACTGTACACAGCACCTAATACCACCGTACACTGTACACAGCACCTAATACCACCATACACTGTACACAGCACCTAATACCACCGTACACTGTACACAGCACCTAATACACCGTACACTGTACACAGCACCTAATACCACCGTACACTGTACACAGCACCTAATACCACCATACACTGTATACATCACCTAATACACCGTACACTGTACACAGCACCTAATACACCATACACTGTACACAGCACCTAATACCACCATACACTGTACACATCACCTAATACCACCATACACTGTATACATCACCTAATACACCGTACACTGTACACAGCACCTAATACACCGTACACTGTACACATCACCTAATACCACCATACACTGTATACATCACCTAATACACCGTACACTGTACACAGCACCTAATACACCGTACACTGTACACAGCACCTAATACACCGTACACTGTACACAGCACCTAATACCACCATACACTGTACACAGCACCTAATACCACCGTACACTGTACACAGCACCTAATACACCGTACACTGTACACAGCACCTAATACCACCGTACACTGTACACAGCACCTAATACTCCTAAACACTTTACACTGCACCTATTACCACTGTACACTGTACACATCGCCTAATACCACCATACACTTTACACATCACCTAATATACCGTACACTGTACACATCACCTAATACCACCATACACTGTACACAGCACCTAATATACCGTACACTGTACACATCACCTAATACCACCGTACACTGTACACATCACCTAATACACCGTACACTGTACACAGCACCTAATACCACCATACACTGTACACAGCACCTAATACCACCATACACTGTACACAGCACCTAATATACCGTACACTGTACACATCACCTAATACCACCATACACTGTACACAGCACCTAATATACCGTACACTGTACACATCACCTAATACCACCATACACTGTACACATCACCTAATACACCGTACACTGTACACAGCACCTAATACACCGTACACTGTACACAGCACCTAATACCACCATACACTGTACACATCACCTAATACACCGTACACTGTACACAGCACCTAATACACCGTACACTGTACACAGCACCTAATACCACCATACACTGTACACAGCACCTAATACCACCGTACACTGTACACAGCACCTAATACACCATACACTGTACACAGCACCTAATACCACCGTACACTGTACACAGCACCTAATACACCGTACACTGTACACAGCACCTAATACACCGTACACTGTACACATCACCTAATACACCGTACACTGTACACAGCACCTAATACCACCGTACACTGTACACAGCACCTAATACACCGTACACTGTACACAGCACCTAATACCACCGTACACTGTACACAGCACCTAATACCACCGTACACTGTACACAGCACCTAATACCACCGTACACTGTATACAGCACCTAATACACCGTACACTGTACACAGCACCTAATACCACCGTACACTGTACACAGCACCTAATACACCGTACACTGTACACAGCACCTAATACACCGTACACTGTACACATCACCTAATACACCGTACACTGTACACAGCACCTAATACCACCGTACACTGTACACAGCACCTAATACACCGTACACTGTACACAGCACCTAATACCACCATACACTGTACACAGCACCTAATACCACCGTACACTGTACACAGCACCTAATACCACCGTACACTGTATACAGCACCTAATACACCGTACACTGTACACAGCACCTAATACCACCATAGACTGTACACATCACCTAATACCACCATACACTGTACACAGCACCTAATACCACCGTACACTGTACACAGCACCTAATACACCGTACACTGTACACAGCACCTAATACACCGTACACTGTACACATCACCTAATACCACCATACACTGTATACATCACCTAATACACCGTACACTGTACACAGCACCTAATATACCGTACACTGTACACATCACCTAATACCACCATACACTGTACACATCACCTAATACACCGTACACTGTACACAGCACCTAATACACCGTACACTGTACACAGCACCTAATACCACCATACACTGTACACAGCACCTAATACCACCATACACTGTACACAGCACCTAATACCACCGTACACTGTACACATTGTCTAACTAATAAAACTCCTGGTGCCATGTAAGGTCACAGAGATGCCAGGCTGTGAGTTCAGAGCAGGCCCCATGTCTTATTGGGGAACACTTTAGGGTCAGGGGCGATTGCCTCACCCTGTCTTGATAAAGTAGGGCATATATGAACCCGCTGTTACCCACTGCAGGGCCATCTCATGTACACAACTGCCATCATCAACTAATATATGGTGTCCACAGGGTGTATGCGAGTTTTATCCAAGTGGAAGTGGGGCACAGACATGTATGCGTAGTCACAGCTGTGCACATATTGGCACCTGCCAGTTTACAGCCCGTGTCCATAAAAGTGTCAGCTGCTGTGCCCACAAATCAGTGCCAACCAAATATCCCCTAACAGTCCCAGTCACATGGCCAATAAGAGAGTCAGCTGCATGCTCCCTGTGCCACTAAAGTCACATCTCCATGCAAATAACCCTAAAGTGACAATTCTACCCCAGTGCCCCTAACAGTATCAGCCAGACACGCAGTGACAGCAGCAGGCACATACCGCCTAACAGTGCCAACCATATCATACTTACCTAAAGTGCCATCCACATGCCCATTGTAGGTACCTATCACAGATTCCTCTAACTGTGCCATCCACATGTCCCCTACAAGAGCCAGTCCTCAGGTCCTAATGTGGTAATACCAGCTCTCTGGGTACGTGTGAATGTAGTGACTGCTGTCATGGCTCTGGGCACACACCCCGCTATCTGGCACAGGGTGCCCTCACTTCATGCCCAGCCTGGCCTATACCCACTCTGCATGCACCATTCTTCTATTCCTGTATATTGGTCATACGCACACGCTGGTAATAAATCCTGGGGCTGAGTGCTGCTCCTGTACGGTGTAGTTTCATTGTGTATGCAGTATGAGCATCTAGGGGCACTTAGCGTCAAGTACTAGCAGTGAGGGGTTTCCGGGAAGAGACGCTCATTGGGGGGAAGGGGAATTTTCACATGACCGCAACTCCAATAAAGATGGAGATGTCCTTGAACACATCACATCCCTCTCTCTCCACTACTAGCCTGCGGTCATGTTCATTTACACAGCAGATTCCCTTCCGTGTAAAGAAGGAATTTTATAGGATTTTTTTAGGATCAGTCACAGTGTTGGAACGTCCTCGACCATCATCCGACCAAACATCGGTATGAAGTCTTGTCCAACTGTAGATGAATGTTGACTCGACATACTCGCAAGAACCAAATATCTAATGTGAGGTCGGGGCCCATCGGAGGATCTTCTGGTTCTCTGGTGGGCTAGTCCGACACTTGGAGGAAGATTCCTTCACAATCTACACAATTCACTTTCAAGCAAGGGTGTAATTTGAGGGGGTGCAGAGGGTGCAGCCGCACCAGGGGCCTAGAAACCTTAGGGGGCCCATTAGCACTGGCATGAGATTGCAGCTTCCATCTGGCCCTTAAGCCAAGGAGACCCACAGATTACCCAAACCATACTAAGGTAGATTAAACCCCTTAGCACCCGTAACCATCATTATAAAGAATTCGCTGTAAGGATGAGGTAGGGGGCCCCGGACAAAAGATTGCACTAGGGCCCACATGACTTTAGTTACGCCACTGCTCATAAGGTCCCAAACTGTCCCTAATCCAGCCCACCCAACAAGAGCCCATGCACAGGCCCATAAATAGGAAGCATGTAACATAGTGCAAACACCTCACAGCTAGAGATGGGCGAACCTCGGGAGATCCGATTTGTGAATATTAGTGAAATTCGTCCGCCTGTCTCTGACGGAAGTTGTTTCGTCCAAACTGGGAGTGCTGGGGCCCAGGAGAGGAGTAGTAACACAATAAACACTCATACTCCCTTTCCTTCACCTCTTCTGGTGCCAAGTTCTCTTTGGGATCTTCTTCTCCTGGGTGACATCATTGACCTCCGGGGGACTGCTGAGGCCGATGATTGGGTCTCAATGGTCACGTGGAGCTTGCCTACATCATTGCACTTTAATACACGCATCATGACGTTGGCGCACTCTACCTGATCGCTGGCGCTCAAGCACAGGACTCAGCAGTCCCCTGGAGTCCGTGATGTCACCCAGGAGGCCAGAAGATGACTAAAGAGGACCATGAGGAGACGTGAGGGAAAGTGAGTATGACTGCTTACTGTTTCTGCACCTTGTCTAGGCCTGCACTTATTACACTCCAGGGTCTGAAGAAACCTTGGAGTATAACGGTAATTTTTGGGTAGAAAACCCCAAATTTGGGGTTGAAATTTTTGGAAAACGCATAACAAATCCATCTCATTACAAACGTGTTTGTTCCTGTTTCATCACAACATATAACACCACATAAGAAGTTGTGGTGTGCCCTATACTAAGGCCTCAGTCACGTCTGCATTTGGGTTTCCATTCGGAGCGTCCACTTGGGGCTCCCCCGGAATGGAAACCTAAACGCATTGAAAAGCGGATACCTGGGAAACCCGCGGACTCCATAGACTATAACGGGGTCCATGTGGTTTCCGCACGAAACATGCAGAAGCAGTTTTCTCTCCGCATGTTTCGTGCGGAAACCACACGGATCTCATTATAGTCTATGGGGTCTGTGTGCTTTCCTTTGGTTACCGCTTTTTAATGCGTATAGGTTTCGGTTTAGAGGGTCTCCAAAGGGACTCTCCAAATGGAAACCCGAACATAGATGTGAACTTGGCCTAAGACTTCGCTTCTTATCAGCTCTATTGGTGCAGTCAGGACTTGGGTTTAACCCTTCCCATGCAACGAGCCGAAATGTGTCTGCACCACCTTACACCCCTATGAGATGGGTGCCCATTCTATATCATGGGTTTAGCCTATAATATAACTGACATGGCGGTAGGATATGTACGCCATGATATTGTGGCTCCCACGTGTTTATGGCCACCTTGGTTTAGGGTCTGTATGATTGACACATGAATATCTAGGTTTTTAGGGGGTTACATATGTGCTAAGTACAGTTGCAGCGGGGAGCAGACCCTATTTTTGGGGAGCCCTGGAGCTCAGGGAAGCAGTTTCCGTCTCTGCAGGATGAGATAGGAGCAGATGTGTTCTGTGCATAGGTCCAAGGAAAACCTGCAGAAGTGTGAGCTAAGCAAAGACAACATATGGAGAGGCTGAAATAAAATGCTGCTGAACTATTTTTAATATTCCTGTAGCAGAGTGACCTGGAAAATGGCAGAACTCATTAATCAGCGCCAACACCAAACCGTGGGATGTCCCTTATTAAGATGCAGGCGGGCGCCAGGTGAGGGGCGCGGGGGATTAGCATTCTGCTCCAGAGTAACGTACACATGTCCAATTAATTACACTGAAGATCTCAGACACTTACATAATACATGAGCAAACTGCAGAAGTAGCCGTCCCCGAGGCCTACCTGCCTGCTGCAAGGGTTAACGCAGGGAGAAGTGCAGGGCAGTGCAGCACATGGCGCCAGGGATTGTTCTCCTCCTATGTATGCCATGTCCACAGGTCGCTACCCCATAACTGCAGCTATAGTGGCTGTTACCAGCGGAGTGCCCCTCTAAGGAAATGCCAACAGCCTGATCCTCCATACATCATACAGCTAGGAGAGATCTCAACGTAACACTGCCCCTAGACTGCCCCTTTAAACAATGCCAGTAGAATGCCCCCATAAACAATGACAGCAGAGTACCCTCTATAAGCAATACCAACAGGGTACCCCCATAAACAATATCAACAGACTGCCCTATAAACAATGTCAGCAGAGTCCCCCATAAACAATGGCAGCAGAGCCCCCATAAACAATGGCAGCAGAGTGCCCCCATAAACAATGTCAGTAGAGTGTCGTCTATAAGCAATACCAACAGATTACCGCATAAACAATGGCGGCAGAGTCCCCCATAAACAATGGCAGCAGAGTCCCCCATAAACAATGGCAGCAGAGTACCCTCATAAACAATACCAGCAGAGTACCCTCATAAATAATACCAGCAGAGTACCCTCATAAATAATACCAGCAGAGTGCCCTCTATAAGCAATACCAACAGATTACCCCATAAACAATATTAGCAGAGTGCCCTCATAAGCAATACCAAAAGATTACCCCTATAAACAATGCCAGCAGAGTGCCCTCTATAAGCAATATCAACAGACTGCCCCCATAAAAATACCAGAAGAGTACCCCTTAAAACAATGCCTAGCATACTAACCTCATAAACAATTCCAGGAGAGTGCCTTTATAAACAATGCCAGCAGACTGTCCCATAAGAAATTACTACAAGTGTAGTGCCCCTATAAACAATGCCAGCAAACTGTCCCATAAATAATGCCAGCAGAGTCCCCCTATAATGCATGCCAGTCAACAGCGGCCCCAGGGAAGTCTCCCAATTGCATCACTACCAGCAGAGTCCCTCTATAAACAACACTGGTAGTAGAGTACCTTCCTTTGCATGATCATGCAATTCACACAATATTGGCTTTCTCCAGCCACCACTAGTGGGAGCTCAATACACACATGTAGACAGCAATGTAAACATCTGTAATCTGATACATCGGTGAGCTGCCAGTTTGTCTTGGGAGACCAGTACATAGTTCTCAAAGGAGATGTCAATTTAGGAGGATGGGAAAAAAGTCTGATAAGTGGAGAAAGAAGATTTGTTTTGTATATTTGTCAGTGCCATTTATCTAAGTTTGATGAAACGTTAGTGCCCATTTAGAATCTGCTGCTGAACCAACAGGAACACCCATAACCAGCTGTAGCTGTTGTTGGCTTTCGATACTATGAGGCAGCACTGGCACTGTCATAGTATTACTGCCACCTGGCACCAGGACACAATATCACTGCCACCTGGCTCAGAAACATGTAACAGGCCCTTGACACTACCGCCAGCACTGCAATACTGGACTTTGCCATTTGGCATCTTTCACCCTGACGCTTCCTGACGTGTCTTTACATTTGTTTGTGTTAGTTATTGGTTGTAACTTTGTGGTAAATGTAACAAGGTGACCACCAGTTCAATGTTTGCCATTCAATGTATTGTGGTGGTCAACATGTTCAGTGATGAAGTGCATCCTATTGCCAACACAATGATTTAGGCACAGATAGTGCTACCTCTCCTTGTGCATATTCTAGTTACAGATAGTACTGACTCCCTGTTTCTGTGTGGAGATGATGCAGGTGTAAATAATTCTGCCTTTCTGTCTGTCCTGGTACATCATCTAGGCACAAACAGTACTGCTCCTCGCCTCTTCTTGTAAAGTAACTTGGCATAGCCCCTTAAGTAGGCACATACAATACTGCTTTTTATCTCTTCTTCTAACTTAAGGAGATCAAGTACTGTTCCTTGTCTTTCCTTGTAAATTAAATAGGCACAGATAGTGCTATCTACTCATCTTTTTCTGTAAATTACATAGGCACAGCCCCCCATGTAGTCACATATAGTGTTACTCCTTGTCTCTCCCTGTAAATTGAGGAGGCACATATGGTACTGCCTCCCTGTAATTATGTAGGCAAATACAGTACTGCTCCTTGTTTCCCACTGTAAATGAAGTAGGCACAGCTAGTGCTTTTTCCGTAAAGTACATAAGCACAGCCCCCTATGTAGGCACATATAGTACTGGTCCTTGTTTCTCCTTCTATGTTAAGTGGGTGGGTATAGTACTGCCCCCTGTAATTGTGTAGGCACATACAGTACTACTGCTTGTGCTCCGTGTAAATGAAGTAGGCACAGATAGTGCTTTTATAGTTTTCTATACACTACACAGGACAGTTTCCTATGTAGGATAGTCCTGTTCTGCATTAGCATAAAAATCTCTAATAGTCCGACACTGCTCTCAACAACAGAATTATTCATGATTAGAAAGAATGAAACTTTAACCCTTAATTGGCCGATCTATAATTTATTGCAACCACTAAACCAGAATGTTCTCTCTGCTGTGCCAGAAAGACTGGAAATGATTTACCGGAAAGTGCAAGGGCCACTTCTCTAATAAGTATATGGATGTTTGTCAATGGTTTAGCCCAGGTGATACATTTCTGTGATGAAAGACAAAATTGTCAAAAATACAGTTATAAATGAATATGTATGGCTAATAAAAAGTAATGTCACAGTACAGAGATAATACACACAGTGATGTCACAGTACAGGGATAATACACACAGTGATGTCACAGTACAGGATAATACACACAGTGATGTCACAGTACAGGGATAATACACACAGTGATGTCACAGTACAGGATAATACACACAGTGATGTCACAGTACAGGGATAATACACACAGTGATGTCACAGTACAGGATAATACACACAGTGATGTCACAGTACAGGGATAATACACACAGTGATGTCACAGTACAGGGATAATACACACAGTGATGTCACAGTACAGGGATAATACACACAGTGATGTCACAGTACAGGGATAATACACACAGTGATGTCACAGTACAGAGATAATACACACAGTGATGTCACAGTACAGGATAATACACACCGTGATGTCACAGTACAGAGATAATACACACAGTGATGTCACAGTACAGGGATAATACACACAGTGATGTCACAGTACAGGATAATACACACAGTGATGTCACAGTACAGGGATAATACACACAGTGATGTCACAGTACATGGATAATACACACAGTGATGTCACAGTACATGGATAATACACACAGTGATGTCACAGTACAGGGATAATACACACAGTGATGTCACAGTACAGGGATAATACACACAGTGATGTCACAGTACAGGATAATACACACAGTGATGTCACAGTACAGGGATAATACACACAGTGATGTCACAGTACAGGGATAATACACACAGTGATGTCACAGTACAGGGATAATACACACAGTGATGTCACAGTACATGGATAATACACACAGTGATGTCACAGTACATGGATAATACATACAGTGATGTCACAGTACAGGGATAATACACACAGTGATGTCACAGTACAGGGATAATACACACAGTGATGTCACAGTACAGGGATAATACACACAGTGATGTCACAGTACAGGGATAATACACACAGTGATGTCACAGTACAGAGATAATACACACAGTGATGTCACAGTACAGAGATAATACACACAGTGATGTCACAGTACAGAGATAATACACACAGTGATGTCACAGTACAGGGATAATACACACAGTGATGTCACAGTACAGGATAATACACACAGTGATGTCACACTACAGGATAATACACACAGTGATGTCACAGTACAGGATAATACACACAGTGATGTCACAGTACAGAGATAATACACACAGTGATGTCGCAGTACAGGATAATACACACAGTGATGTCACAGTACATGGATAATACACACAGTGATGTCACAGTACAGGGATAATACACACAGTGATGTCACAGTACAGGGATAATACACACAGTGATGTCACAGTACAGGGATAATACACACAGTGATGTCACAGTACAGGATAATACATACAGTGATGTCACAGTACAGGGATAATACACACAGTGATGTCACAGTACAGGGATAATACACACAGTGATGTCACAGTACAGGGATAATACACACAGTGATGTCACAGTACAGGGATAATACACACAGTGATGTCACAGTACAGAGATAATACACACAGTGATGTCACAGTACAGAGATAATACACACAGTGATGTCACAGTACAGGGATAATACACACAGTGATGTCACAGTACACAGATAATACACACAGTGATGTCACAGTACAGGGATAATACACACAGTGATGTCACAGTACAGAGATAATATACACAGTGATGTCGCAGTGCAGGGATAATACACACAGTGATGTCACAGTACAGGGATAATACACACAGTGATGTCACAGTACAGGGATAATACACACAGTGATGTCACAGTACAGGGATGATAGGTACAGTGATGTCACAGTACAGAGATAATACACACAGTGATGTCACAGTACATGGATAATACACACAGTGATGTCACAGTACATGGATAATACACACAGTGATGTCACAGTACAGGGATAATACACACAGTGATGTCACAGTACAGGGATGATAGGTACAGTGATGTCACAGTACAGAGATAATACACACAGTGATGTCACAGTACAGGATAATACACACAGTGATGTCACAGTACAGGGATAATACACACAGTGATGTCACAGTACAGGGATAATACACACAGTGATGTCACAGTACAGGGATAATACACACAGTGATGTCACAGTACAGAGATAATACACACAGTGATGTCACAGTACAGAGATAATACACACAGTGATGTCACAGTACAGAGATAATACACACAGTGATGTCACAGTACAGGATAATACACACAGTGATGTCACAGTACATGGATAATACACACAGTGATGTCACAGTACATGGATAATACACACAGTGATGTCACAGTACATGGATAATACACACAGTGATGTCACAGTACATGGATAATACACACAGTGATGTCACAGTACAGGGATAATACACACAGTGATGTCACAGTACATGGATAATACATACAGTGATGTCACAGTACAGGATAATACACACAGTGATGTCACAGTACAGAGATAATACACACAGTGATGTCACAGTACAGGGATAATACACACAGTGATGTCACAGTACAGAGATAATACACACAGTGATGTCACAGTACAGAGATAATACACACAGTGATGTCACAGTACATGGATAATACACACAGTGATGTCACAGTACAGAGATAATACACACAGTGATGTCACAGTACAGAGATAATACACACAGTGATGTCACAGTACAGGGATAATACACACAGTGATGTCACAGTACAGGATAATACACACAGTGATGTCACAGTACATGGATAATACACACAGTGATGTCACAGTACAGGGATAATACACACAGTGATGTCACAGTACATGGATAATACACACAGTGATGTCACAGTACAGGGATAATACACACAGTGATGTCACAGTACATGGATAATACACACAGTGATGTCATAGTACAGGATAATACACACAGTGATGTCACAGTACAGGATAATACACACAGTGATGTCACAGTACAGGGATAATACACACAGTGATGTCACAGTACAGGGATAATACACACAGTGATGTCACAGTACAGGGATAATACACACAGTGATGTCACAGTACAGGATAATACACACAGTGATGTCACAGTACAGGATAATACACACAGTGATGTCACAGTACAGGATAATACACACAGTGATGTCACAGTACAGAGATAATACACACAGTGATGTCACAGTACAGAGACAATACACACAGTGATGTCACAGTACAGGATAATACACACAGTGATGTCACAGTACATGGATAATACACACAGTGATGTCACAGTACAGGGATAATACACACAGTGATGTCACAGTACAGGGATAATACACACAGTGATGTCACAGTACAGGGATAATACACACAGTGATGTCACAGTACATGGATAATACATACAGTGATGTCACAGTACAGGATAATACACACAGTGATGTCACAGTACAGAGATAATACACACAGTGATGTCACAGTACAGGGATAATACACACAGTGATGTCACAGTACAGGGATAATACACACAGTGATGTCACAGTACAGAGATAATACACACAGTGATGTCACAGTACAGAGATAATACACACAGTGATGTCACAGTACATGGATAATACACACAGTGATGTCACAGTACAGAGATAATACACACAGTGATGTCACAGTACAGAGATAATACACACAGTGATGTCACAGTACAGGGATAATACACACAGTGATGTCACAGTACAGGATAATACACACAGTGATGTCACAGTACATGGATAATACACACAGTGATGTCACAGTACAGGGATAATACACACAGTGATGTCACAGTACATGGATAATACACACAGTGATGTCACAGTACAGGGATAATACACACAGTGATGTCATAGTACAGGATAATACACACAGTGATGTCACAGTACAGGATAATACACACAGTGATGTCACAGTACAGGGATAATACACACAGTGATGTCACAGTACATGGATAATACACACAGTGATGTCACAGTACAGGGATAATACACACAGTGATGTCACAGTACATGGATAATACACACAGTGATGTCACAGTACAGGGATAATACACACAGTGATGTCACAGTACAGGGATAATACACACAGTGATGTCACAGTACATGGATAATACATACAGTGATGTCACAGTACAGGATAATACACACAGTGATGTCACAGTACAGAGATAATACACACAGTGATGTCACAGTACAGGGATAATACACACAGTGATGTCACAGTACAGGGATAATACACACAGTGATGTCACAGTACAGAGATAATACACACAGTGATGTCACAGTACAGAGATAATACACACAGTGATGTCACAGTACATGGATAATACACACAGTGATGTCACAGTACAGAGATAATACACACAGTGATGTCACAGTACAGAGATAATACACACAGTGATGTCACAGTACAGGATAATACACACAGTGATGTCACAGTACATGGATAATACACACAGTGATGTCACAGTACAGGGATAATACACACAGTGATGTCACAGTACATGGATAATACACACAGTGATGTCACAGTACAGGGATAATACACACAGTGATGTCATAGTACAGGATAATACACACAGTGATGTCACAGTACAGGATAATACACACAGTGATGTCACAGTACAGGGATAATACACACAGTGATGTCACAGTACATGGATAATACACACAGTGATGTCACAGTACAGGGATAATACACACAGTGATGTCACAGTACATGGATAATACACACAGTGATGTCACAGTACAGGGATAATACACACAGTGATGTCATAGTACAGGATAATACACACAGTGATGTCACAGTACAGGATAATACACACAGTGATGTCACAGTACAGGGATAATACACACAGTGATGTCACAGTACAGGGATAATACACACAGTGATGTCACAGTACAGGATAATACACACAGTGATGTCACAGTACAGAGATAATACACACAGTGATGTCACAGTACAGGGATAATACACACAGTGATGTCACAGTACAGGGATAATACACACAGTGATGTCACAGTACAGGATAATACACACAGTGATGTCACAGTACAGAGATAATACACACAGTGATGTCACAGTACATGGATAATACACACAGTGATGTCATAGTACAGGATAATACACACAGTGATGTCACAGTACAGGATAATACACACAGTGATGTCACAGTACAGGGATAATACACACAGTGATGTCACAGTACAGGGATAATACACACAGTGATGTCACAGTACAGGGATAATACACACAGTGATGTCACAGTACAGGATAATACACACAGTGATGTCACAGTACAGGATAATACACACAGTGATGTCACAGTACAGGATAATACACACAGTGATGTCACAGTACAGAGATAATACACACAGTGATGTCACAGTACAGAGATAATACACACAGTGATGTCACAGTACAGGATAATACACACAGTGATGTCACAGTACATGGATAATACACACAGTGATGTCACAGTACAGGGATAATACACACAGTGATGTCACAGTACAGGGATAATACACACAGTGATGTCACAGTACAGGGATAATACACACAGTGATGTCACAGTACATGGATAATACATACAGTGATGTCACAGTACAGGATAATACACACAGTGATGTCACAGTACAGAGATAATACACACAGTGATGTCACAGTACAGGGATAATACACACAGTGATGTCACAGTACAGAGATAATACACACAGTGATGTCACAGTACAGAGATAATACACACAGTGATGTCACAGTACATGGATAATACACACAGTGATGTCACAGTACAGAGATAATACACACAGTGATGTCACAGTACAGAGATAATACACACAGTGATGTCACAGTACATGGATAATACACACAGTGATGTCACAGTACATGGATAATACACACAGTGATGTCACAGTACAGGGATAATACACACAGTGATGTCACAGTACATGGATAATACATACAGTGATGTCACAGTACAGGATAATACACACAGTGATGTCACAGTACAGAGATAATACACACAGTGATGTCACAGTACAGGGATAATACACACAGTGATGTCACAGTACAGAGATAATACACACAGTGATGTCACAGTACAGAGATAATACACACAGTGATGTCACAGTACATGGATAATACACACAGTGATGTCACAGTACAGAGATAATACACACAGTGATGTCACAGTACAGAGATAATACACACAGTGATGTCACAGTACAGGGATAATACACACAGTGATGTCACAGTACAGGATAATACACACAGTGATGTCACAGTACATGGATAATACACACAGTGATGTCACAGTACAGGGATAATACACACAGTGATGTCACAGTACATGGATAATACACACAGTGATGTCACAGTACAGGGATAATACACACAGTGATGTCACAGTACATGGATAATACACACAGTGATGTCACAGTACAGGATAATACACACAGTGATGTCACAGTACAGGATAATACACACAGTGATGTCACAGTACAGGAATAATACACACAGTGATGTCACAGTACAGGGATAATACACACAGTGATGTCACAGTACAGGGATAATACACACAGTGATGTCACAGTACAGGATAATACACACAGTGATGTCACAGTACAGGATAATACACACAGTGATGTCACAGTACAGGATAATACACACAGTGATGTCACAGTACAGAGATAATACACACAGTGATGTCACAGTACAGAGACAATACACACAGTGATGTCACAGTACAGGATAATACACACAGTGATGTCACAGTACATGGATAATACACACAGTGATGTCACAGTACAGGGATAATACACACAGTGATGTCACAGTACAGGGATAATACACACAGTGATGTCACAGTACAGGGATAATACACACAGTGATGTCACAGTACAGGGATAATACACACAGTGATGTCACAGTACATGGATAATACATACAGTGATGTCACAGTACAGGATAATACACACAGTGATGTCACAGTACAGAGATAATACACACAGTGATGTCACAGTACAGGGATAATACACACAGTGATGTCACAGTACAGGGATAATACACACAGTGATGTCACAGTACAGAGATAATACACACAGTGATGTCACAGTACAGAGATAATACACACAGTGATGTCACAGTACATGGATAATACACACAGTGATGTCACAGTACAGAGATAATACACACAGTGATGTCACAGTACAGAGATAATACACACAGTGATGTCACAGTACAGGGATAATACACACAGTGATGTCACAGTACAGGATAATACACACAGTGATGTCACAGTACATGGATAATACACACAGTGATGTCACAGTACAGGGATAATACACACAGTGATGTCACAGTACAGGGATAATACACACAGTGATGTCACAGTACAGGGATAATACACACAGTGATGTCATAGTACAGGATAATACACACAGTGATGTCACAGTACAGGATAATACACACAGTGATGTCACAGTACAGGGATAATACACACAGTGATGTCACAGTACATGGATAATACACACAGTGATGTCACAGTACAGGGATAATACACACAGTGATGTCACAGTACATGGATAATACACACAGTGATGTCACAGTACAGGGATAATACACACAGTGATGTCACAGTACAGGGATAATACACACAGTGATGTCACAGTACATGGATAATACATACAGTGATGTCACAGTACAGGATAATACACACAGTGATGTCACAGTACAGAGATAATACACACAGTGATGTCACAGTACAGGGATAATACACACAGTGATGTCACAGTACAGGGATAATACACACAGTGATGTCACAGTACAGAGATAATACACACAGTGATGTCACAGTACAGAGATAATACACACAGTGATGTCACAGTACATGGATAATACACACAGTGATGTCACAGTACAGAGATAATACACACAGTGATGTCACAGTACAGAGATAATACACACAGTGATGTCACAGTACAGGGATAATACACACAGTGATGTCACAGTACAGGATAATACACACAGTGATGTCACAGTACATGGATAATACACACAGTGATGTCACAGTACAGGGATAATACACACAGTGATGTCACAGTACATGGATAATACACACAGTGATGTCACAGTACAGGGATAATACACACAGTGATGTCACAGTACAGGATAATACACACAGTGATGTCACAGTACAGGATAATACACACAGTGATGTCACAGTACAGGGATAATACACACAGTGATGTCACAGTACATGGATAATACACACAGTGATGTCACAGTACAGGGATAATACACACAGTGATGTCACAGTACATGGATAATACACACAGTGATGTCACAGTACAGGGATAATACACACAGTGATGTCACAGTACATGGATAATACACACAGTGATGTCATAGTACAGGATAATACACACAGTGATGTCACAGTACAGGATAATACACACAGTGATGTCACAGTACAGGGATAATACACACAGTGATGTCACAGTACAGGGATAATACACACAGTGATGTCACAGTACAGGGATAATACACACAGTGATGTCACAGTACAGGATAATACACACAGTGATGTCACAGTACAGGATAATACACACAGTGATGTCACAGTACAGGATAATACACACAGTGATGTCACAGTACAGAGATAATACACACAGTGATGTCACAGTACAGAGATAATACACACAGTGATGTCACAGTACAGGATAATACACACAGTGATGTCACAGTACATGGATAATACACACAGTGATGTCACAGTACAGGGATAATACACACAGTGATGTCACAGTACAGGGATAATACACACAGTGATGTCACAGTACAGGGATAATACACACAGTGATGTCACAGTACAGGGATAATACACACAGTGATGTCACAGTACATGGATAATACATACAGTGATGTCACAGTACAGGATAATACACACAGTGATGTCACAGTACAGAGATAATACACACAGTGATGTCACAGTACAGGGATAATACACACAGTGATGTCACAGTACAGAGATAATACACACAGTGATGTCACAGTACAGAGATAATACACACAGTGATGTCACAGTACATGGATAATACACACAGTGATGTCACAGTACAGAGATAATACACACAGTGATGTCACAGTACAGAGATAATACACACAGTGATGTCACAGTACAGGGATAATACACACAGTGATGTCACAGTACAGGATAATACACACAGTGATGTCACAGTACAGGGATAATACACACAGTGATGTCACAGTACATGGATAATACACACAGTGATGTCACAGTACAGGATAATACACACAGTGATGTCACATTACATGGATAATACACACAGTGATGTCATAGTACAGGATAATACACACAGTGATGTCACAGTACAGGATAATACACACAGTGATGTCACAGTACAGGGATAATACACACAGTGATGTCACAGTACAGGGATAATACACACAGTGATGTCACAGTACAGGGATAATACACACAGTGATGTCACAGTACAGGATAATACACACAGTGATGTCACAGTACAGGATAATACACACAGTGATGTCACAGTACAGGATAATACACACAGTGATGTCACAGTACAGAGATAATACACACAGTGATGTCACAGTACAGAGATAATACACACAGTGATGTCACAGTACAGAGATAATACACACAGTGATGTCACAGTACAGGGATAATACACACAGTGATGTCACAGTACAGGGATAATACACACAGTGATGTCACAGTACAGAGATAATACACACAGTGATGTCACAGTACAGGATAATACACACAGTGATGTCACAGTACAGAGATAATACACACAGTGATGTCACAGTACAGAGATAATACACACAGTGATGTCACAGTACAGGGATAATACACACAGTGATGTCACAGTACAGGGATAATACACACAGTGATGTCACAGTACAGAGATAATACACACAGTGATGTCACAGTACAGGATAATACACACAGTGATGTCACAGTACAGGGATAATACACACAGTGATGTCACAGTACAGAGATAATACACACAGTGATGTCACAGTACAGAGATAATACACACAGTGATGTCACAGTACAGGATAATACACACAGTGATGTCACAGTACATGGATAATACACACAGTGATGTCACAGTACAGGGATAATACACACAGTGATGTCACAGTACATGGATAATACACACAGTGATGTCACAGTACAGGGATAATACACACAGTGATGTCACAGTACATGGATAATACACACAGTGATGTCATAGTACAGGATAATACACACAGTGATGTCACAGTACAGGATAATACACACAGTGATGTCACAGTACAGGGATAATACACACAGTGATGTCACAGTACAGGGATAATACACACAGTGATGTCACAGTACAGGGATAATACACACAGTGATGTCACAGTACAGGATAATACACACAGTGATGTCACAGTACAGGATAATACACACAGTGATGTCACAGTACAGGATAATACACACAGTGATGTCACAGTACAGAGATAATACACACAGTGATGTCACAGTACAGAGATAATACACACAGTGATGTCACAGTACAGGATAATACACACAGTGATGTCACAGTACATGGATAATACACACAGTGATGTCACAGTACAGGGATAATACACACAGTGATGTCACAGTACAGGGATAATACACACAGTGATGTCACAGTACAGGGATAATACACACAGTGATGTCACAGTACAGGGATAATACACACAGTGATGTCACAGTACATGGATAATACATACAGTGATGTCACAGTACAGGATAATACACACAGTGATGTCACAGTACAGAGATAATACACACAGTGATGTCACAGTACAGGGATAATACACACAGTGATGTCACAGTACAGAGATAATACACACAGTGATGTCACAGTACAGAGATAATACACACAGTGATGTCACAGTACATGGATAATACACACAGTGATGTCACAGTACAGAGATAATACACACAGTGATGTCACAGTACAGAGATAATACACACAGTGATGTCACAGTACAGGGATAATACACACAGTGATGTCACAGTACAGGATAATACACACAGTGATGTCACAGTACAGGGATAATACACACAGTGATGTCACAGTACATGGATAATACACACAGTGATGTCACAGTACAGGATAATACACACAGTGATGTCACATTACATGGATAATACACACAGTGATGTCATAGTACAGGATAATACACACAGTGATGTCACAGTACAGGATAATACACACAGTGATGTCACAGTACAGGGATAATACACACAGTGATGTCACAGTACAGGGATAATACACACAGTGATGTCACAGTACAGGGATAATACACACAGTGATGTCACAGTACAGGATAATACACACAGTGATGTCACAGTACAGGATAATACACACAGTGATGTCACAGTACAGGATAATACACACAGTGATGTCACAGTACAGAGATAATACACACAGTGATGTCACAGTACAGAGATAATACACACAGTGATGTCACAGTACAGAGATAATACACACAGTGATGTCACAGTACAGGGATAATACACACAGTGATGTCACAGTACAGGGATAATACACACAGTGATGTCACAGTACAGAGATAATACACACAGTGATGTCACAGTACAGGATAATACACACAGTGATGTCACAGTACAGAGATAATACACACAGTGATGTCACAGTACAGAGATAATACACACAGTGATGTCACAGTACAGGGATAATACACACAGTGATGTCACAGTACAGGGATAATACACACAGTGATGTCACAGTACAGAGATAATACACACAGTGATGTCACAGTACAGGATAATACACACAGTGATGTCACAGTACAGGGATAATACACACAGTGATGTCACAGTACAGAGATAATACACACAGTGATGTCACAGTACAGAGATAATACACACAGTGATGTCACAGTACAGGATAATACACACAGTGATGTCACAGTACAGAGATAATACACACAGTGATGTCACAGTACAGGGATAATACACACAGTGATGTCACAGTACAGAGATAATACACACAGTGATGTCACAGTACAGGGATAATACACACAGTGATGTCACAGTACAGGATAATACACACAGTGATGTCACAGTACATGGATAATACACACAGTGATGTCACAGTACAGGATAATACACACAGTGATGTCACAGTACATGGATAATACACACAGTGATGTCACAGTACAGGATAATACACACAGTGATGTCACAGTACATGGATGATAGGTACAGTGGCCTGGATTTACTAAAAGACAGTGTAAACGATCTCGTTGTTTCTTGGTTGCCAGGTGACATATACGTTTATGCCTTTTAAGCCTTTTTAAGAATCCATACTCCATACCTCCCAACTTCTGAAGTATTGAAGGAGGGACAAAATGTGCGGAGCGCCGTGGCAAATTTAGCCCCGCCCGCTTTTGTGTTGACTCCGCCCACTCGTTAATTTTTCATGTGCCCGCACACAGTATAATCCTCCTACAGTCACCCGTAAATTATTATATGTCCCCCCTCTATCTCTCCCACAGTTTCATATACACCCTTCATCTGCCCCCAGTTTCATGTCCCCCATCTCTGTCCCCAGATTCATGTCCCCTCCATCTCTGCCCCCAGATTCATGTCCCCCATCTCTGCCCCCAGATTCATGTCCCCTCCATCTCTGCCCCCAGATTCATGTCCCCCCATCTCTGCCCCCAGATTCATGTCCCTCCATCTTTGCCCCCAGATTCATGTTCCCCCATCTCTGCCCCAGATTCATGTCCCCTCCATCTCTGCCCCCAGATTCATGTCCCCCCATCTCTGCCCCCAGATTCATGTCCCTCCATCTTTGCCCCCAGATTCATGTCCTCTCCATCTCTGCCCCCAGATTCATGTTCCCCCATCTCTGCCCCAGATTCATGTCCCCCATCTCTGCCCCCAGATTCATGTCCCCCATCTCTGCCCCCAGATTCATGTCCTCTCCATCTCTGCCCCCAGATTCATGTTCCCCCATCTCTGCCCCAGATTCATGTCCCCCATCTCTGCCCCCAGATTCATGTCCCTCCATCTTTGCCTCCAGATTCATGTCCCTCCATCTTTGCCCCCAAATTCATGTCCCTCCATCTCTGCCCCCAGATTCATGTCCTCTCCATCTCTGCCCCCAGATTCATGTCCTCTCCATCTCTGCCCCCAGATTCATGTCCCCCATCTCTGCCCCCAGATTCATGTCCCCCATCTCTGCCCCAGATTCATGTCCCTCCATCTCTGCCCCCAGATTCATGTCCCCCATCTCTGCCCTCAGATTCATGTCCCCTCCATCTCTGCCCCCAGATTCATGTCCCTCCATCTTTGCCCCCAGATTCATGTCCCCCCATCTCTGCCCCCAGATTCATGTCCCCACATCTCTGCCCCCAGTGTCATGTCGTCCTCTCCATCTCTGCCCCCAGTGTCATGCCGTCTTCTCCATCTCTGCCCCCAGTGTCATGCCGTCCTCTCCATCTCTGCCCCCAGTGTCATGCCGTCCTCTCCATCTCTGCCCCCAGTGTCATGCCGTCCTCTCCATCTCTGCCCCCAGTGTCATGCCGTCCTCTCCATCTCTGCCCCCAGTGTCATGCCGTCCTCTCCCCCAGATTCACGTTCCACCTCCACATTAAACTTACCTTCTCCTCTGCTCCCTCGCTGCTCTCTGCGCGCCTCTCTCGCTGACACATATGCGGCTGAAGCGAGGAGCTGACCTGTGTCAGGTCCTCACTTCGCCGCTGCCGCCGCCTACTGGCTTGTAGACGCGATGTATCACGTGGCGGCAGCGGCATATGTGTCAGCGAGAGAGGCGCACAGCCACATCACGTCTACAAGCCAGGAGCCGGCGGCAGCGGCGAAGCGAGGTGCTGACACAGGTCAGCTCCTTGCTTCAGCCGCATATGTGTTCAACTCAGATCTGCGTCCTCGCAGATCTGAGTTGAAATCGGGACATACCTCCCTCCAACCGGGACCGCGGGACATGTCACCCAAATCGTGAATGTCCCGCGGAAATCGGGAAGGTTGGGAGGTATGATACTCACATGTCTAGGAAGTGGAAATATTTTAGCACAAACTATATGCAGCACATTGTACCAAAGATGTGCCAAGTTTACGCCAGTGTCTAGTTATAACCACAATAGCAAATCCGGGCCAATGATGTCATAGTATAAGGCTAACCGCCACAGTCACGTGATAGTGTCAGAACATAGACGCAATACACATAGTGACATCACGGTGTAAAGTAACCCAATCGGAAAATAACTATACACGCCTCACCATTCGTGATAATATACGCTGTCAATGACAATTAGGTATATACTCTGACTCAATATATATATATAGAGAGAGGGGGGTGCGGCGCCATGTCTCATAGATCACAGATACTCCATTGTAGAGGTCAGTAAAATATAGGCCTCAGAGTGACTGGGGACTTTAGTGTGCCAGGGCGCCAAATAGTGGAAATATCACACAGGCACCCTATGGGGTTTTGATATTTGGGAGTCAGTGAGGGGGTCTGGCTGTCAGGGCGGGAGGTATAAAATCTACAGATTTCTCACTGTTCCCTGTAGCAGCCAGTCTTATTCCAGCTCTCATCTGTCCATTGTTGAGGCGATTTGCTTGGTTGCTACGTTTCGTCACATCTGGTAGCTGGGCTTGTGGCTAGGCAGCCTCGTGATCTCATCAGCTTCATAGATTATTCATTATGGCCACCGAAGGACTTAATGACCATGTACAATGGCAAACGCTGGATTTTCCCCGTCATTTAACCCCATGAGAACTCAGCGATTTTCTATTTTGACAAATTTTTTTTACTGTCATCTTCCAAAAATCACAACTTTTTTTCCATTCTTCTGTCCATTCTTCCATTCATGTTCCATTACATCGTATGAGGACTTGTTTTTTGCAGGACATGTTGTACTTCCTAATGACGCCATTTAACATTCCCTGCAATATCCTGGGAAGCGTGAAACATATCAGATTTGTGTGGACTAGGACAAAAACATGGAATTGGGCCGTTTTCTTGCAGGTTTACAATATTCGGCAGGTCAGAATGGTTATGGCAGTGCCTGATTTTTATAGTTTTTGTTAAGTTTTGATATATTTAGGGGTCATTCACACGGGCACAGAGGGGACGGATTATGGCGCGTAATCCACGTCATAATCCGCCCCCCTCACAATGGCGGTCTATGGAGACCGCCAGGCTACTTTTTTCCGTGAGCGGCAAAAGAAGCGGGCTGCCCTTCCTTCAGCAGGACTCCGAGGCTCGGTGAGCCGCGAAGTCCGCCTGGCGGCAGCAACCTCTGGAGTCGGCCCATTCATTTGAGCCTACTCCGGAGGGGGAAGCTGCGACTGTCGGAAGCCGCGACAGGTGGGTTTTGACCCAAGAGTGACACAGCATTCCACGTCACTCTCGGTGCCAAAATCCGCCATTATGCCCCCTTGAGAACTAAGCCTTAAAAAAAAAAAAAAATCTGAAAAAAAAGTTTGAAAAAAATATTTGAAATTTGTTTGCACTGCCAAATTTCTGCGCACAGAGCTGTGTGATGGGTATTTTTTTGTTGGTCAAGTTATAGATTTCCCCATTTTGATAAAAACCTCAATTTTCATCACTTTTTATCCATTTTTTTTTTAGGGTCTAGTAGCATATGCAGGGAGAAGCCACAGTGTTACCGCCCACTTGGCTAATAGACCAACACTGACAGGGCTTATAACTTTGGAATGGCGGAACGGATTTGGATAAACAAAACGCCAAAATGCTCAGGGCGACAGCGCCGATCAGATGGTGGATGCCATTGGACGTTTCACACCTGGTGACAGGATTTGGGATATCTTCAATCTTGGAGGGTTGTATGACACCCATTGCCATTCAATGAGCTGGGGCCATGTCCATACTGTACATATATGCCATGATGTATGAAGGGGTTAAGAATTTAGGAGTTCTTTCTAGTCTCAATCTGTCCAGATTGGTGATGATGCCAACAGGATTGAGAAATGGACTGGTTCTTTGACATAGCAGAGGGCCCTAATACAATAGATCCCAAAGGTCTAGTGGAAGATTGCCCCATTTGACGGTGACGTTGGCGCTAATTCCTCAGCACCAGGGTCTCTTTCTTATGGGATAGTTCACGAATAATCTATTAGATCTTGTTGAGAATACCAATGTGAACCTGTTCCGTGTAGACAGAGGGTCCGAATCTCTGTCTGTCACCTCATACCTGTAAACTGTATCCCAGGATTCCATCGCAACCAGTACGAACACGCACCTGGGACAACCCGTCTATCAACTTGCTGCGTCCCTGCCCAGTTCACTGCGTCTCAGACATACAAGCAGGCTGCGGCTACTGCCACGGTGAATTAATTATGCAACAAGATTCAGTCCTATCACTAGTCAGGAGATACTGCAGAGAGTCATGGAGGAAGACGGGGTGTAACTAGAAGCTCCTGGACCCAATGCAATGTCTGGGGGGCCACAGCTATCATGTGCCATATATACTATTCTTACGGGGCAGATTGGCCTTTGGTCCAATCTCCATAGACTGCACTGACCTTAATGGGGTAGTCCAGTTTCTGATATGAATTATCTTTAGGATCCTCAGACATCTAAGTATTATAACCCCATTAATGGGTCCATCTAATTTCGGTATTCATTAGAATATTCCAGTTCCCTTGATGTTACCTCGTTATATTCTTAGTGAAAGGGTTAAGTGGCCATTATTTTGCAGAATTCCCCTGTTTTTCTGTGATTTTTTTGAGCTTAGTCCCGCACTCTTCACCGGATGAAGGGCTTTAATGAATGACCCGAGGTAATATTTATAATTAATACAGGATTATATTATGCACTTCATTACAGCCGCGCCTGTGCATGCGGTGAGCCGGAGGAACTATCTTACGTTTCGTTTTGCAGACAGCGGATTTAATTTATGCGAGCTTCTTTTATAGATAATAGGAGAACATGTCGTCTGCCGGTGTGACGAATCTGCCCCGTACGCCGGATACTGATACATGAGCACATACGTCAGCAGAATGCACCACAAGGCGACTTTAACAAAAAAAACGTGCAGGTCATTTATATGGTGTTTGCAAAAGGGTGTTACCGAGTTTGCGTTGCGATGATTACACCAAACGTATTATGGAAGAGCATCGACGTACATATACAACAGCCATAAGGGAGCACAAGGTAGAAAATCGTGTCTAGTGGGACAAAAGCGTATTTTGCACCTTGTTAAATTTGGTGCAATGAACTTTCCCATTGGAATGTGTCGTTCTTATGGAATTTATGAAAATTTAGAGGGACATTCCATTTTTTTTAATGGTCAGCTTTAGAAGGTGGTTATAAGGTGCGACCCCTATCAAATCTGAGGCCCAATATGGCGTCTGGGTGTTGCTTACAAGGTATTTGACTACTTAATCTCTGGAGTTTGAGCCCTGACCCGTTACGATCATCAACAATCATCAACACCAGAGCTACCCTTTGTGGACCGGATCCTCCAATAAAATGGTCGCCCAGCAGAATGCACGTTAATGCAAGAGTGTAGCTATAGGGGTGGTAGTCGCTACCGGCCCTAGAGCGGCCCAGAGACCTCACAACAGCATAAGAACATACAAAGAACATGGAAGTGCGGCCCAGGCACAGATTTTCCATCTAAGCCCATGAGCTTGTAGTCACCCCCTGTTTAAAGGGGTTTTCTGAGAGTTAGATATTGATGACTTATCCTTGGGATAGGTCAATAGGTATCTGATTATTGGGGGTCTGACACCCTGGACCCCTGCTCATCACTGATTTGAAGAGAGAAGAATGAGATAGAAGACAGGGCAGGTCCTCCAGAGTGATATACAAGACAGGGCAGGTCCTCCAGAGTGATATACAAGACAGGGCAGGTCCTCCAGAATGAGATACAAGACAGGGCAGGTCCTCCAGAGTGATATACAGGACAGGGCAGGTCCTTCAGAGAGAGACAGACAAGACAGGACAAGTTCTCCAGAGTAAGATATAAGACAGGACAAGTTCTCCAGAGTAAGATATAAGACAGGACAAGTTCTCCAGAGTAAGATATAAGACAGGACAAGTTCTCCAGAGGATAAAACAACCTCTTTGAAAAGAAAATCTGTAGAAAATCCACCTTGTTTTTTCTCCCTAGTTGATGGTTAGGGTTGTATCACTTTGAGACGTAAGTTATTTTTCCAGAAACAGCGCCACTCCATGGCCAGAGTCCGGTATTGTAACCAAGTGAATGGGACTGAGCTGCAATACCAAACACAGCTTGTAGACAAATGCGGCGCCGTTTCTGAAAAAAAACCAAACCCCAATCAGATATTTATTTCCCATCTCCCAGGACTGCCAGGCATAGGGCAAGGTGATAAATTGTGTCTATATCCAAAAAGCTGCATGTGTGAACATGTGCCATGTTATTTAGTCCACACCCTGATAGAAGGTGTCAGTATTTTAGAGATCAGTCTCTCTATATAACACAATCTGTATCCCCCCCCCCATATATAACATAATGTGCAGTGCAGTATTATAGCGGCAATGTGACGGGTACATAAGGGAGTAATTACTGGGAGACCTGGTATGATGAGCGGCGGCGGCGACTTTATTGAGCACTGGCAGACTTGACACGACGGGGATATAATTAAATCAGCAGTAACATCACTGACACCATAAAAACACCCGCAGCCTGGTAAGAGGCCGAGCCAGACAGCAAATACCGTGCGGAGTAAGTGATATAAATAGGGGGGCACTGTGTCTAGGCGCGGATGGCGAGACACGGAGAAGACGTGCAGATCCATCTGAAAGCAAAAACTGAGAGGCTCAATCCATTACATGTGAGTTGTATCTTGTGGAGAGACATAATGGCAGCCAAATTCAGGACCGTATTCAGACTGGTGGTGCCATCATCTAGGACGTATTATCTGATGGTGCTGCATCAAGGACCCCTGGGGATCAGCTGCTTGACGCTGACCATCGCTTTTGCTTTACAGCTGTGACCTAAGTTTCATGGATGGTTTGCAGCTCAGTCCCATTCAAGTGGATGGGGCTGAGCTGTAATACCATGCACAGCCACTATGCAATATACAGCTCTTCATACTGCTGATCAGTTAGGGTGATGGGTGTCAACTTTCAAGTTAAAGTAAATTTTTGTTAATTTTTTTCATTAACCTAACTTTACAATATACTTCACTAGGAAAAGTCTGTGTCTTTTAAGAATGACTCCTGTCTTTACTCCGTACACAAGAAGTGTCAGTTTACAGCGAAGTCTATGAAGTCTACAGCATGAAATGAGTCATTTCTGTCAGGAGAAGGCTAGAAAGTAATTCCTGATTGTTGTGAAAGACAACTGTCTCTCTACAACGCATGTCACTTTACTTTGTGGACCTCACCTCTTCGTTCACCTCCCTCTCCATAGACTTCTATTGTATAGATTAAATCAGTGTCATAAGGAGGGAAAAAGAGTGGAGAAACAGACACTATTCTTCAATAACACATATTATATAGTCCGTTATGTACTGTGGGAATGTGTGTTATTTACAGTGGGAAGAAATGTAGACTCGTGTGGTTTCTCCACACCCAGATTCACCATTATTAGTTGCGATCAGCAATGCAACATTTGGCGGCAACGTCTTTATGTTTCACACAAATATGTTGCTGTGCAGCTCTGCCCAAAGATGTAGCGCTGGCAAAAATGTACAATTTTTCTTGCCATAGATATACGTTTATTCCTTCCACGTTCCCATAGCAGAAGTCTTCCTCCCTTGGCCACACTTTAGTTGAGGCTTATGACTGCCGCGCAGGCCTCACGCCCTATGATTTACTCTACTGTATACTTTATACTCTATATATGATTCTGGGCTGGTCGCCTTACTGCACCGCTGCTCTGAGCGGTGAACAGCAGAGACTCGCTTTATGGCACAGGAATATACCATTCAACAAATCAACATGGAAAACAACTTATTTTGGGCATTTTTTTAACACTGGAATTTTATTCATAAGGCCTAAAGTGATCCAATCATTAAAACTGATTTTTTTTCTGCCTACCACGTCGGAATAGCCTTAAGAAAGGCTATTCGTCGCCTACCTTTAGATGTCTCCTCCTCACCGCCGTTTTGGTTTATAATCAGGTTTTCGTCTGTATGCAATTGAGTTCTCTCACAGCACTAGGGGCGGGCTCCAGCGCTCAAGCAGCACAGGGGGCGTCTCCAATGCTGCGAGAGAACTCTCCAGTGATGCCTCCATCTTCTTCAGGAATAAGTGTTATTTGGGTCTTCTTCCGGCGAAGGCTTCAAATTTCTAGGCCTCGGGCAAAGCCGATTGAGCATGCCCGTCGGCCACAAGAAAATGACCGCTTACACAGTATTGTAAGCGGCCATTTTCTTGTCTCCGCAGGCATCCACAGACGTCTCTGCCCAAGGCCTAGAAGTTTCACCCCTACCCCCGGGAGAAGACGCGTGAAGAGGCCATTCCTGAAGAAGATGGAGGCGTCGCTGGAGAGTTCTCTCGCAGCATTGGAGACGCCCCCAGTGCTGCTTGAGCGCTGGAGCCCGCCCCTAGTGCTGCGAGAGAACTCATATACCGAACTATATACCAATTATACAGTATACCGAACGGCAGCGCGGAGAAGACATCTAAAGGTAGGAGAAGAATAGCCTTTCTTGAGGCTATTCTGACGTGGTAGGCAGAAAAAATTTAGTTTTAATGATAGGATCCCTTTAATATAAACCCTGTTGACATTGGATGGGCCACTAACACTAGGTTCATACCTGCATTCGGGTCTCCGTCATTCGGGTCCTCATGAGGACCCAAAAGATGGAGATGCTGCCTTAGTAGGAGGTGCAGGTTGTTCCTGCACCACATAAATTATACCTGAATCTGATTTGACATGAAAGCCCCACCCCTTTTTATTTATTTTTGGGAAATAATGTGAATGGTAAATACAAGCGCCAAAATTTGACACCAAAATCTTGGGAAAGATTATAGTGGGCATGCTCTGTGACACCGTGTAGAGGAAGTGCACAGTCTTCATCACCTGATCCTGTTTTATCCTGCTCCAGCCTTAGGTGTTATCTTACATTGTTATCCTGCCCAGTGAAGAGCTGCTGACCCCGCCCCCGAGGTACACAGCACAAGCTGAAAAGTATGGAAGTGACAGTTGTGAGTTTCCGGTGAACATGATTTTTTTTTTATTATATAAAGATAACGTAGAAAATTAAAAAAAAAAAAAATTAAATAAATTTGATTTAAATCAGTGGTCATTTCCTGATAATACTGAAGATTTCCTTTAAGACGCCATCATATAGTCAGCAAGTTGTCATGATAAATCTGATCTTATCACTGGTTGGTGGAGGGTTTACATGGAGACGTCTGGTACATTTCGGCTTTGCCCCTCTCATAGGCCAGCTGTAACCTCTGAAGTCCTCTTGCCATGAAAGCTGCCTGCTCGTCCCCGCCAAACTCTACAATCCATTGTCGCAGATCTGGATCGGGACGATACGTAGCGTTATATCTGACACCAGTCTTACCAGTATGTGTAGGTAGGTAGTGAGGCTGAGGTAGTGCGGGGAGGCGGGGCAAGGGGGGCGTCTTCTCTTCTAGGGAGACAAAAGTCATTTTAATACATCACTTGTTACTATTTAAAGGGGACCTACATCCAAATAATATTCCAACATGTCACAGATACAGTTCAGAAGATTTCACCAAGGGTACAGTAACTATTCCATTGCACATTTCTGAATTGCATTCATATCAAAGGGACAGTAAACCTAAAAATCAGCACCCCGACAAATGAACTATTTGATGGCGCTGCAGTAAGTACAAGCCCCTTTGTCACATAAGCAGATATCAGTATTATAAATGTTACATGTGGGAGCCCCGTGACAGATGTTGCGCTGAGGCCCCAAGGGCTTCATGTTTCATCCTGTAAAATCTGTGACTGTTGCGATATTGCCCTTTAAAGGGATTCTATCATTAAAATCAATTTTTTTCTCGATCACATGTAGGACAAGCCTTAAGAAAGACTATTCGTCTCCTACCTTTAGATGTCTTCTCCGCGCCGCCGTTCGGTAGAAATCCCAGTTTTCATCTGTATGCAAATGAGTTCTCTCGCAGCACTGGGGGTGTCCGCAATGATGCGAGAGAAATCTCCAGTGACGCCTCCATCTTCTTCTACAGCCTCTCCCTGCGTCTTCTTCTGGAGCTGGATTCAGAGCCGAATCCAAGAAAATGGCCACTTACAATACTGTGTAGGCGGCCATTTTCTTGTGGCCTAAGCTCGAGGCCTAGAAGTTTGAAGCCAACCCCTGGAAGAAGACACGTGTACAGTCATGGCCAAAAGTTTTGAGAATGATACAAATATTAATTTTTACAAAGTCTACTGCTTCAGTTGTTCTAATGGCAATTTGCATATACTCCAGAATGTTATAAAGACTGAGAAGCTTAACAGTAATTACTTGCAAAGTCAATATTTGCCCAGAAAATGAACTTTATCCCCCAAAACACATTTCAACATCATTGCAGCCCTGCCTTAAAAGGACCAGCTAACATCGTTTCAGTGATTGCTCCATTAACACAGGTGCGGGTGTTGATGAGGACAGGGCTGGAGATCAATCTGTCATGATTAAGTAAGAATGACACCACTGGACACTATAAAAGGAGGCTGGTGCTTGGCATCATTGTTTCTCTTCTGTTAACCATGGTTATCTCTAAAGAAATACGTGCAGTCATCATTGCACTGCACAAAAATGGCCTAACAGGGAAGAGTATTGCAGCTAGAAAGATTGCACCTCAGTCAACAATCTATCGTATCATCAAGAACTTCAAGGAGAGAGGTTCCATTGTTGGCAAAAAGGCTCCATGGCACCCAAGAAAGACCAGCAAGCGCCAGGACCGTCTCTTAAAAGTGTTTCAGCTGCGGGATCGGGCTACCAGCAGTGCAGAGCTTGCTCAGGAATGGCAGCAGGCAGGTGTGAGTGCATCTGCACGCACTGTGAGGAGGAGACTCTTGGAGCAAGGCCTGGTCTCAAGGAGGGCAGCAAAGAAGCCACTTCTCTCCAGAAGAAACATCAGGAACAGACTGATATTCTGCAAAAGGTACAGGGAGTGGACTGCTGGGGACTGGGGTAAAGTCATTTTCTCTGATGAATCCTCTTTTCGATTGTTTGGGATATCTGGAAAAAAGCTTATTGGGAGAAGACGAGGTGAGCGCTACCACCAGCCTTGTCTCATGCCAACTGTAAAGCATCCTGAAACCATTCATGTGTGGGGTTGCTTCTCAGCAAAGGGAATCGTCTCTCTCACAGTCTTGCCTAAAAACACAGCCATGAATAAAGAATGGGACCAGAATGTCCTCCAAGATCAACTTCTCCCAACCGTCCAAGAGCAGTTTGGCCATCAACAATGCCTTTTCCAGCATGATGGAGCACCTTGCCATAAAGCAAAGGTGATAACTAAATGGCTCAGGGAACAAAACATAGAGATTTTGGGTCCATGGCCTGGAAACTCCCCAGATCTTAATCCCATTGAGAACTTGTGGTCAATCATCAAGAGACGGGTGGACAAACAAAAACCTACAAATTCTGACAAAATGCAAGCATTGATTGTGCAAGAATGGACTGCTATCAGACAGGATTTGGTCCAGAAGTTGATTGAGAGCATGCCAGGGAGAATTGCAGAGGTCCTGAAGAAGAAGGGGCAACACTGCAAATATTGCAACGCTGCATTAACTCATTCTGTCAGTATAAGCTTTTGTTACTCAGAATATGATTGCAATTATATTTCTGTATGTGATAAAAACATCTGAGAAACACACATAAAACCAGAGGGAGCAGATCATGTGAGAATAGAAGATTTGTGTCATTCTCAAAACTTTTGGCCATGACTGTAGAGCCCGTTCCTGAAGAAGATGGAGGCGTCGCTGAAGAGTTCTCTCGCAGCATTGGGGACGCCCCCAGTGCTGTTTGAGCGCTGGGGCACTTCCCCCGTGCTGCGAGAGAACTCATTTGCATACCGGTGAAAAACGGGATTTCTATGGAACAGCGGCGCGGAGAAGACATCTAAAGTTAGCAGACGAATAGACTTTCTTAAGGCTGCTCCTACGTGCGATTGACAAAAAATGTGATTTTAAAAGTAGAATCCCTTTAAATCTGCCAGCAGAACACTGGCTGCCATTACTGACAGCGGAAGGATATTCGGCTATGACTCGGCTACAGAATCCATTATCACCTGCTCATAAATGAAAACAAAAAAATACATTACCTGACGACCTGGAGCTGCAAGAGGACGCAAGGCCTAGCGGGCTGCGAGACTTCTTACCATTACAAGACGGTAAACTATGAGAATGCGGAATCTGAAAGACAATTTAAAGGAGAAATACGGAATCCGTTGCGATCACAATAAAGGTTGCATCAATGTTATTAAGGTTTATATTATGCAAATAGATCTAAAATTTTACAGAATATTCTGACTTTCACATTAGGCTCTGACGCTCAAACAGTAAGCTGATATTTTCTGTATACAGCTCAACTTTAGCTTTGCTGTGTAGACTGGGACAGAAGAGCAGAGTCATCTCACTATTATTAATAGTAATGCTAGGTTCACACCCGTGTTTGGGTTTCTATTCTTTGGGTCCGTCTTTATATGTGTTTTAGACACTTTCTAACAGTTTCTGGGCCGTGTCTGGTAAATGGGCAGGGCTTATCACAAAACGGGTTGGGCTTGACAAAAAGGGGCAAGGCTTAAATGTGAACCTGTGTGCCAAGAAAATGAAGACTGATATTCTAATGTTATACATGGATTAGTTATAACCTACCTGCAGCAGGACAGTGACCTCCCCCGGCGGTCTGATTTTGTGCCTCGCTTTTGGCCTCTTTTTGTTGGTCTTTGCAGGGTAGTAGGGCAGGTGATGTGTCTGGTCTAATGGCTGCAGCTTAGGAACTTCAGGTGTGGAGTTTGCGACACTCGAGGACACGCAGGCCCTACACGCAGCACAGGTCAGGGGTCGGAGGCGATGTTCTAAATGCCGGGAAATGGCCAAATGGCTCATCGTACTGGAGTCACTACAAGACAGGGCAGAAAGTGACACAATGGTGGCACACTGACTTGAACCTTTCATCCGTGTATAAGCTTATTACCACATTTAGACCGCAAAGACTAGGAGACAGTAGATATAACGTCACTGAAAGACACAGCTTCAGATTCCTTCTGCCTTAAAGGGAGTGTCACCAGACCCCAGCATATCACCCCAGCCCTTCAGATAGATAGGTTACTGTCACCAGACCCAGCATATCACCCCAGCCCTGCAGATAGATAGGTTACTGTCACCAGACCCAGCATATCACCCCAGCCCTGCAGATAGATAGGTTACTGTCACCAGACCCAGAATATCACCCCAGCCCTGCAGATAGATAGGTTAGTGTCACCAGACCCAGTATATCACCCCAGCCCTGCAGATAGATAGGTTAGTGTCACAAGAACCAGCATATCACCCCAGCCCTGCAGATAGATAGGTTAGTGTCACCAGAACCAGCATATCACCCCAGCCCTGCAGATAGATAGGTTACTGTCACCAGACCCAGCATATCACCCCAGCCCTGCAGATAGATAGGTTAGTGTCACCAGTACCAGCATATCACCCCAGCCCTGCAGATAGATAGGTTACTGTCACCAGACCTAGCATATCACCCCAGCCCTGCAGATAGATAGGTTAGTGTCACCAGAACCAGCATATCACCCCAGCCCTGCAGATAGATAGGTTAGTGTCACCAGTACCAGCATATCACCCCAGCCCTGCAGATAGATAGGTTACTGTCACCAGAACCAGCATATCACCCCAGCCCTGCAGATAGATAGGTTACTGTCACCAGTACCAGTATATCACCCCAGCCCTGCAGATAGATAGGTTACTGTCACCAGTACCAGTATATCACCCCAGCCCTGCAGATAGATAGGTTACTGTCACCAGAACCAGCATATCACCCCAGCCCTGCAGATAGATAGGTTACTGTCACCAGACCTAGCATATCACCCCAGCCCTGCAGATAGATAGGTTAGTGTCACCAGTACCAGCATATCACCCCAGCCCTGCAGATAGATAGGTTACTGTCACCAGAACCAGCATATCACCCCAGCCCTGCAGATAGATAGGTTAGTGTCACCAGACCCAGCATATCACCCCATCCCTGCAGATAGATAGGTTAGTGTCACCAGAACCAGCATATCACCCCAGTCCTGCAGATAGATAGGTTACTGTCACCAGGACCAGCATATCACCCCAGCCCTGCAGATAGATAGGTTAGTGTCACCAGAACCAGCATATCACCCCAGCCCTGCAGATAGATAGGTTAGTGTCACCAGAGCCAGCATATCACCCCAGCCCTGCAGATAGATAGGTTAGTGTCACCAGACCCAGCATATCACCCCAGCCCTGCAGATAGATAGGTTACTGTCACCAGACCCAGCATATCACCCCAGTCCTGCAGATAGATAGGTTAGTGTCACCAGACCCAGCATATCACCCCAGTCCTGCAGATAGATAGGTTAGTGTCACCAGACCCAGCATATCACCCCAGCCCTGCAGATAGATAGGTTACTGTCACCAGAACCAGCATATCACCCCAGCCCTGCAGAGGAATAGGAAGCAGATTTCACGCAGACGTTGAGGTGGATTCTGCCTCAAATTCCTACATGTGAATATACACTAAGGGTACAGGCACATGACTGTGTGCATGGAGACAGACCGTGATAGAATGGCATGGATGGCACAGGGATGACATTTGTGTACTGCCCGTGCCATCACGGCCCCATTCATTGCTTACAGTGAGTCCTGGCCGAAAACCAGACAGGAAGAGCCCCAGTGTCACCGCTGTATACACAGGCCCGTGATAATACACAGTTGTGTGTTTGGGGCCCTAGAAATGAATGGGTCAGTGTTTTAGCCAAGAAAAACACAGCTAGTACACTGACAATACACGTGGCCATGTGCAGGAGGCCTGAAGAAGATTTCTAGGCTTTATTAATTGATTACCTATCCTTAGGTTCCCCTTTAACACTGATGATAGGCCATCCATCCATAAGGCTGGAAAATCCCTTGAAATAAATACAACGACCCCTCCTCCCCTTCTCCCAGACCTGATGAGAAGAGGAAATGCTACTAGGAGAAGAGGAGATGACTGTGGAGATCGCCGCCCAATACGTGTCCACCTGCCACCAACTAAGGGGAAGATGAGACCCGAAAGACTATTATACCCCAAATCACCCCCCCGTACCCACCATTCTCCCCCCCACTTTACTTGCTTTGGCAATGCCAAATATCTATTTGGACGTGCCAATAAAGCTTCTTTCATTCCTGATTCCTCTCTGACTCCTGCCATATGTTTCCCATCCCGCACCCCCTCTGCTGGTTACACAGCGCTACTACAGCCTTTGTCAGGCTTGACAAGCTGGTTACTAGGAATACGCTACCTAATAACAGCAGCCTGTTGTGTGACACCTCCCTGGTATGTCAGAGATTTCTCAGGTCAGGACAGACTTGGCAGAAAGAAGGGATAAGTCTCTGTTCACACTGCTTCCTTCTGTCTGGGGAATATATAGTGTGTATTCCTTATGGTACACCTCAGGCACATCAGCCATGCTGCTCAATGTGAACACACCCTAAGTAGTGTGAAGGAGGACTGACAGGAACTCTTTTACATTATTGGGATCTCCCCCATAGAGACGTAAGTCACACATGATCCAGGGTGTCAGCGGATTACGGCAGGAGGAGGAGTGGTCACTCACCTGTGTACATACGGCACCCCTCACTCACCTGTGTACATACAACACCCCTCACTCACCTGTGTACATACGGCACCCCTCACTCACCTGTGTACATACGGCACCCCTCACTCACCTGTGTACATACGGCGCCCCTCACTCACCTGTGTACATACGGCGCCCCTCACTCACCTGTGTACATACGGCGCCCCTCACTCACCTGTGTACATACGGCGCCCCTCACTCACCTGTGTACATACGGCGCCCCTCACTCACCTGTGTACATACGGCGCCCCTCACTCACCTGTGTACATACGGCACCCCTCACTCACCTGTGTACATACGGCACCCCTCACTCACCTGTGTACATACGGCGCCCCTCACTCACCTGTGTACATACGGCGCCCCTCACTCACCTGTGTACATACGGCACCCCTCACTCACCTGTGTACATACGGCGCCCCTCACTCACCTGTGTACATACGGCGCCCCTCACTCACATGTATACATACGGCGCCCCTCACTCACCTGTCTACATACTGCGCCCCTCACTCACCTGTATACATACGGCGCCCCTCACTCACCTGTGTACATACAACACCCCTCACTCACCTGTGTACATACAACACCCCTCACTCACCTGTGTACATACAACACCCCTCACTCACCTGTGTACATACAACACCCCTCACTCACCTGTGTACATACAACACCCCTCACTCACCTGTATACATACGGCGCCCCTCACTCACCTGTGTACATACGGCGCCCCTCACTCACCTGTGTACATACGGCGCCCCTCACTCACCTGTGTACATACAGCGCCCCTCACTCACCTGTGTACATACAACGTCCCTCACTCACCAGAGTACATACGGCGCCCCTCACTCACCTGTGTACATACAACGTCCCTCACTCACCAGAGTACATACGGCGCCCCTCACTCACCTGTATGTGCGACTTATCACAGGTTTAGTTTCTGCCTTTCGGAGTTTCCTGGAATTATCTGACCCGTAACATTTCAGAAGTTGCTCAACAGACGTCCGATGAGGGTGTGAAAGTTTGGAAACTTCTGGTTTCTTTGACATTTCTACGGGTACAATGAGAGATAACCTCAGCTTTGTAGATTCTATAACACATAACATAACATATGACATCACATAGTACAATAATACACAATATGACAAAAAATGTGCCACAGATAAATGACATAAAAATACTATTCTGCACCCACGTATCTATACCACAGAGCGCCCAGACTACAGTAATGTACTGCACCCATATAGTAATATCATACACCGCCCCACGTATCTATACCACAGAGCGCCCAGACTACAGTAATGTACTGCACCCATATAGTAATATCATACACCGCCCCACGTATCTATACCACAGAGCGCCCAGACTACAGTAATGTACTGCACCCATATAGTAATATCATACACCGCCCCACGTATCTATACCACAGAGCGCCCAGACTACAGTAATGTACTGCACCCATATAGTAATATCATACACCGCCCCACGTATCTATACCACAGAGCGCCCAGACTACAGTAATGTACTGCACCCATATAGTAATATCATACACCGCCCCACGTATCTATACCACAGAGCGCCCAGACTATATTACCATACAGGCCCCGTAGAACAATATCATAGAGCGCCCACATAATTATACCGTACAGCACACATACTACTATACTATACAGCGCGGACATAACCGTACCATAGAGTGCCCACACATTGATAACCTAGAGCACCCACATAACTGTACACAGAACAATATACTGCACACACAGCACGATAGTATACACCGTCCACATAACACTACCATACAGCGCCCACACTGTGATACCATATACTGCCCACACGATGGTACCGCATACAGCACCTGCTATACATACAGAGTCCGCCATACCTTATACGCAGCATATAGCGCCCATATAACAATACTCTTGACACCCCAAGCCGTATCCTAATGTGAATTTTAAGGCTTCGGTCACCCCCTGACCGGCCGTATTTACTCCTATGACAGGGGCTTTCGCATGTTTCAGGGTCAGGGGCAAGGTCGCTATAGGGCAGGGGCCCCTCTTTGCCATAATCCTCTGCTATATACAGTATATACTTGTGGAACTACAAGTCCAAGCATGTCCAGGGCCATGTCCAGCTTTCCTCTCCCCCAGGGCCATGTCCAGCTTTCCTCTCCCCCATGGGCTCAGTGACCACCTACCTCAGTCCATGGTTGCCCGCTCCTGGGGGCAGGGATAGGGGACATGCCTGGTAACACTGTAACTGAGCAGGGGGCAGGGCAATGGAGGCCTCATTGTTGACACAGAGTAGGAACTACAACTCCCAAGATTCCCTGCACAGGCTGAGAACCTGACTGATGGGCAGAGATTTCTGGGACTTGTAGTCCGCACATATGTAACTTATTTACCAGCTGGGCTCAGGCTTCTCAATAGTAATACAACTCTGGAAAGCTGGATGACGATAAGTATTAGCATTATGTCATCCCCACCCAGCTCGCCAAGACTTCTGAATGGTAAAATAGCCTAGTTGGGCGGTCATAGCTCCCTTGTATAACTAAGACGATTTGCCATTCAGGGCTCTAGAAAGCTGGATGACAACTAATACAAGCACCGATGCACTCTCATCAAGCTTTTCTAGGTTTCTGAATGGCAAATTAGCCTAGTTATGCCGTCACATAGCACCAAGATTACCGCATTACTAGGCAGATTTGCTATTCAGGACTCTAGAAAGCTGGGTGACATTCAATAATTTCCTGGGCTTCTGAATGGCAAATTAGCTTATTGATTACTTACTAGGCAGGTTTGCCATTGAGGACTCTAAAAAGCTGGGTGCCAATCAAAACTTTAATGCACCTCTTATCCAACTTTCTTAGGCTCCTGAATATCAAGTTAGCCTAGATATGGCATCGCCATGCAGGACTCTACAAAGTTGTGTAAACACCAGTATGGCACCCATACCCAGCTTTCCTAGACTCCTGAATGAAAATTGATCTTGGTATGCAATAACATATCTCCTGCATTCCTAGGCAGATTTGCCATTCAGGACTCTAGAAAGCTGGGTGACAACCAAGTACAGTTGCACCCCAGCTCAGCTTTTCCAGGCTTCTAAATGGCAAATCAGTCTAGTTATATGGTCACCTATCCCCTGCACTACAAGGCAGAGTTACCATTCAGGACTTTAGAAAGCTGGGTGACAACCAATGTGAACACCAATGAACCCCTGCCCAGCTTTCCCAGGCAAATTAGCTACTTATGCAATCTTATATCCGTAGTATTGCTAAGCAGATATGACATTCAGGACTTTAGAAAGCTGGGTGACAACCAATACATGCACCATTGCACACCCACCCAGCTTCCCCTGCATTGCTACACAGATATGCCATTCAGGACTCTAGGAAAGATGAGTGACATCCCAGATAACGCGATATAACTAAGAAACAGCAGGGTAAAGTTGTAGAAGGTTGGGTTACAACCAATACGAGCACGATTTCACACTCACCCAGCTTTCTGAGGCCACTGAATGGCAAATTAGCTTAGCCTTCGTAGCCATCGATCCACTGCATTGTTAGGAAAATTTCACATTCAGGACTATAGGAAAGCTGGGTGACATCCCAGATAAAGAAATAATAATAATAATAATAATAATAATTAATTATAATAATAAAAAAAATAATAATGATAATAATAATAATAATAATAATAATAATAATAATTAATTAATTAATAATAATAATTAATTAATAATAATGGGTCATTTGGGTCACATTGATGTGATATGTATTGCACACTTTTAGTGGTAGGGGGCGCCATACAGAGCCTTCCCCCCCTCCTCCTTTCAGAATCTTTTTTGTCATGGTAAGGCGGTGAAGCAGCGAGGTTTATGGCAGATTTAATCCGGCTGACTGACGGACTGCTTGCTGATGGCATCCCCATGGCTACCAGAATTTTTCTGCTATTTGGGCAAAAGTTCACTTTTCCAGATCTGCCTTCATTATAACCTGGAACCTGCTGCCCTCTAGTGGCTACTACAGTAATTGTCAATTTCCTTTACCGTTGCGTTATAGGGAAGACTTCGTCATAAATGTCTTTATTAATTTTTTTTTCTTATTTTAGACTGGGGCCACACAGGCTGGAAACGCCACGGGAAAAAAATTGTGGCGTTTTACAGTAACTGCAAAGTGAATCCCATGCCCACTTTGTGTTTAAAACCACAGCGCGCACATGCTGCAATTTCCAAAACCAGCGCGTTTTTGGAAGTCGCAGCATGTCAATTATATCTACGGAAACGCCGGCGTCTTCTCCGTAGATATCATGGTAACAGAAAGTCCGCGGAACAAAATTCCATGAACTTTCTGTTCAAAGTGCTGCGGGAAGAACCACGATGTGTTCTCGGCGTGATTTTTCCCACAGCGCTTTAGTGCTGCGTATCGTCCCATGGGGCCTTAGCTTTACAAGGGGTTTTCAAGGACTTGTATATTGGTGGCCCATACCCGGGATAATCCATCAATATCAGATCTGAGGGGGGGGCAGGCAGCTGATCCATAGCTCCCAACTTTTGAAGAACCGAAAGAGGGACAAAATGTGCGGCGCGCGTAGCGCGCGGCGGCAAATTTAGTCCCGCCCACTTTTGTGTTGACTCCGCCCACTCGTTAATTTTTCATGTGCCCGCACACAGTATAATCCTCCTACAGTCACCCGTAAATTATATGTCCCCCCTCTATCTCTCCCCCAGTTTCATATACACCCTTCATCTGCCCCCAGTTTCATGTCCCCCTTCCATCTCTGCCCCCAGATTCATGTCCCCCCATCTCTGCCCCCAGATTCATGTCCCCCATCTCTACCCCCAGATTCATGTCCCCCATCTCTGCCCCCAGATTCATGTCCTCTCCATCTCTGCCCCCAGATTCATGTCCCCTCCATCTCTGCCCCCAGATTCATGTCCCCCCTCCATCTCTGCCCCCAGATTCATGTCCCCCCTCCATCTCTGCCCCCAGATTCATGTCCCCCATCTCTGCCCCCAGATTCATGTCCCTCCATCTCTGCCCCCAGATTCATGTCCCCCCATCTCTGCCCTCAGATTCATGTCCTCCCATCTCTTCCCCCAGATTCATGTCCTCTCCATCTCTGCCCCCAGTTTCATGTCCCCCCATCTCTGCCCTCAGATTCATGTCCCCCCATCTCTGCCCCCAGATTCATGTCCCCTCCATCTCTGCCCCCAGATTCATGTCCCCCATCTCTGCCCCCAGATTCATGTCCCTCCATCTCTGCCCCCAGATTCATGTCCCCTCCATCTCTGCCCCCAGATTCATGTCCCTCCATCTCTGCCCCCAGATTCATGTCCCTCCATCTCTGCCCCCAGATTCATGTCCCTCCATCTCTACCCCAGATTCATGTCCCCCATCTCTGCCCCCAGATTCATGTCCCTCCATCTCTGCCCCCAGATTCATGTCCCTCCATCTCTGCCCCCAGATTCATGTCTCCACATCTCTGCCCCCAGATTCATGTCCTCTCCATCTCTGCCCCAGATTCATGTCTCCACATGTCTGCCCCCAGTGTTATGCCGTCTTCTCCTTCATCTGCCCCCAGATTCACGTTCCACCTCCACATTAAACTTACCTTCTCCTCCGCTCCCTCGCCGCTCTCTGCGTGTCTCTCTCGCTGACACATATGCGGCTGAAGCAAGGAGCTGACACAGGTCAGCTCCTCGCTTCGCCGCTGCGTGCCTCTCTCGCTGTCGCTTCAGCCGCATATGTGTCAGCGAGAGAGGCGCGCAGCGGCGAAGCTAGGAGCTGACCTGTGTTAGCTCCTTGCTTCAGCCGCATATGTGTACAACTCAGATCTGCGTCCTCTGGACGCAGATCTGAGTTGAAATCGGGACATACCTCCCTCCAACCAGGACCGCGGGACATGTCACCCAAATCGTGAATGTCCCGCGGAAATCGGGACGGTTGGGAGGTATGTATATATCTTAGCAAAAAATCATACTTACCTGCTCCTGGCGCTCCGTTGTCCCCTGACCCTGCCCGATCCACTAAGCTCATCACTAAAGTTGCGGTAAAATTTGGTTATGATCCCCACAGTAGGGATCTCACCTCATTGTCTGTGAGCTTCCAATTCTTCATTTCTCTGTTGGGGCCACAAGGAGGCGGCATTATACTGTGGGAGCCTGAAGGAAGGAACCATTATATGTGGGTGTCTTTATACTGTTTGCGGACACCAGGAGGGGGCCATTATACTTTGGGGGTTGCAAAGAGTCAGCTATTATATAGTGGAAGCCACATGAAGGGGGCCCTTATACTATGTGGTGGCACAAAGGGGCGTGATTTGGAATGGGCGGGGCTGGAGGTGTGGCTTATGATACCAATTGAAAGGTATGCGTAAGGATATCTCATGAATCCCATGTATGATACCCTCCTATGGTTGCCTCGGTATCTGTATCCCCTGCCATGTTATCTGTGACTCCGCACCCAATCTAGGATCAGGCAGGAGATGGAACGTAAAATAAAACCTAGGGCAATGACTTGTGCTTAAAGGGGTTGTCCATTTCATTTTGTATTCATGACCTTTCCTCAAGAAGAGATCCGGGGGGTGAGGGTGGGGTCTGACACTCAGGACTCCATGGATCAGCTGTTTGAAGGCGTTGCGGTGTGCATTCAGTTTTAGTACGCCGTCTGTCTTATAGTGGTCGTACAATGTAATTACAGCCTCATCCCATAGAAGTGACTTGAAATTATAGGTAAAAAATATGCAAATCTATTCTCCAGGATGTAATTAGGAGAACAGTGCACTCTGTATGCCGCCCTCTAGGGGCAGCCCCCTTAACATCATGCATGACTCAGTTAATAAGCCTACTGACATGGTGCGGATTTAATTGCCAAATTAGTATTTCTATTCCAAAAGGAACAGATTCCCATCTATAGACAGCGCTGTTTCGGTCATTTGGACCTCCTCAGCATAGCGCAGGGATACTGATTTGGCAGAGTGAGAGACTCTAGAGGGCAGCATAGAGAGGCGCTGTTCTCCTAGTTACATCCTGGAGAATAGATTTGCATAGTTTGTTTTACCCAGAATCCCTAGCAGAGCAGGAATGACTTGTAAGTCTCCGTACTGCCTATGTAGGCACACACTCTCTCTGATGTGTATGATTATCCCCTGACCCTGGTCTATAGTCTCTCACTCTGCCAAATCAGTATCCCTGCGCTATGCTGAGGAGGTCCAAAAGACCGAAACAGCGCTGTCCATAGCTGGGAATCTGTTCCTTTTGGGATAGAAATACTAATTTGGCAATAAACTCCGCATCATGTCAGTAGGCTTATTAACAGAGTCATGCATGATGTTAAGGAGGCTGTCCCTAGAGGGCGGTATACAGAGTGCACTGTTCTCCTAATTACATCCTGGAGAATAGATTTGCATATTTTTTACCCAGAATCCCTAGTGGAGCAGGAATGACTTGTAAGTCTCCGTACGCCTATGTAGGCACACACTCTCCCTAATGTGTACGATTATCCCCTGACCCTAGAAATTATAGATGTGCTCGATAAACAATGAAGAGGTCGCGGCCACGCAGCCCCTTCAAAAAACTGGGCAGTGGGGGTCCAAGGTGTCAAAACCCCATTGGTTAACCCCATTAACCCTAGGACAGGATAGACATTCCCTTAAAGATTGCATGAGGGGGTACTTCTAATGCATATGTTCGTTTAGGCTGTGGACACACTTGCAGAAAAGCTGTGTTTTTTTTTGTTGCAGTTTTTTTATCCAAAGCCAGGAGTGGATTTAGCAGAAGTATAAGCTCGTCCTATATACGCCCTATGCCTTTTGGTGCAAAACCCCAGCACAATCTGCAACAAAAATGCATCTTTTTGCAACGTTTAGGCTACATACATGCATGGATGTTGATATCGGTGTGCCACACACGGCTCCACTACCCCATTCATATTTAAGGGCCACAGCAGGTACAGGTATAGGACCTGGATCAGTGTGCAAGCCACGAAAATCAAGCCTAACACCCTGACAATACACATAATGGTGAGTATGAAGCCTCGGTGCATTTCCTGGATGAAATCTTGTGTCTGCAGTACCACTGGTGAGCACTAGGTGGCGCTATTTTCCCTTTAGTCTGCGCTATATTTTCCGTATATTTCTCTGATTTGTGTCTTTTACCACAAACTAGAAGATTTTTCAAAAACTTCTGAGATGTATGAAGCGATCCTTGTATTTCCATCCAAGACGTAATGAAGACCTGAGAAAGCTGTGGGAAGAGCGGCCGGTCCGTGTATAAGATGGCGGTCACACCCGGGTGTGGATTATTATCTGGACGAGACACAGACATGAAGTGTGATAAGGAGGAACCGCAATACGTGTCCTAATCTGTATCAGACAGGAGATGAATAACTCTCCGCCCCAAAACCTCCATATACACAACATGGCCCCAAGTGTCTGAGATGAGAACGGGACACTTATCTCCAAGGAAGCGACAAGATGGATTTAAATCCACTGTTAAAGGGGTACTCTGAGACTGTGATTAGGATATCAGGTGGGCTGGAGTCCCACATTCGGGCCCCTCATCAATCAGTTCCACAGAGGATGGAGCAGGAAGCGGACAGCGCTGTTCTCGGTGTAGTGGCCAGACCAGGTACTACAGATCTGCTCCCATTCAATTGAATAAGAGCTAAGCTGCAGTACCTCAGTTCTACCACAGTACAGAGAACGGTGCTGTCTGCTTCCTGTTCCATTTTCTGTATATCAGATACTGAGAACAGTTAATGGATGGGGGTGGCAGGTGTCGGACCCCCACCCATCTGATATTGATGTCCTATCCTTAGAGCAATGATTTTAGCCCCCTTTAAACTCATACTTGCCAACTCCTGGAAAATTTGGCAAATCTCCTATCCTATAGATTTGTAGTCATGTGGGCGCAGTGCATGCTGGTCACAAAAAGGGGTGTAAGGCCCCCAAATGATAGCGGCCCCCTATATAGGGGGCATATAGGCTTATAGCGACTTCATAGTTTGTAACCCTATACTAGAAGACTTGGGGTCATTGTATCTGCACACAGCGCCCCCTGGTGTCACACTTCTCCTATTTGGAGGCCTTGTTGGAGACGGCTGAGCGTTTGGCCGAACGCGACTCATTTTCTAATTGTTTGAGGCAATTACGGCGCAGCCTCAACGCCAAGAAAACAAACTTGACTTGTTGTGCTGGCTCGTGTCTTATTTCCACAGTTTTGTTATTATATTTTCGGAGGTTTTTCGCCAATTCTCATCCCTGTAACACAAGTCTAGGATCATGTTATGACAACAAATGGCGTCTTTCAGCGAGTCCTGGCCAAGGCCTAAGAACCAAGCCTGCGATGTAGGGCGTAGATCACGGGGGGGCTGTTGCTAGAGCGAGCGCACGTGAAGGAGCAGACTTCTGATTTCCCAGACCCACCACCAACGTTCTCGTTCCCAGGTTACGCTGCCAAAATTGTAAGACTTCAGAAATCCTGGCTCCTTCCCTGCAGACATATGGAGGTGGGGAAGCAGCAGATGTTCTTTCACTACAACATGGAGGAATTCTCAAATTGTAGCAATGTACCGTACACTCCTCGCAGTCCTGCCAACCCCCCAAAACCTAAACAGGTATGTACAGCCAAGTGCTCAAACCAAAATCAGAGCTCGGACCCCTGCAGAGAGGCGAAAATCTGTTTGGGGTTTTGTTTTTTTTTCCGATTTTTGGATTGGATCTTTGCGGAAAACATACAAAATGCAACCTGACTGTGTAGTGTGGAGCGCCCCCTATAAGAGCAGATATATAGGATGGAGCGCCCCCTATAAGAGCAGATATATAGGATGGAGCGCCCCCTATAATAGCAGATATATAGTGTGGAGCGCCCCCTATAATAGCAGATATATAGGATGGAGCGCCCCCTATAATAGCAGATATATAGGATGGAGCGCCCCCTATAAGAGCAGATATATAGTGTGGAGCGCCCCCTATAATAGCAGATATATAGTGTGGAGTGCCCCCTATAATAGCAGATATATAGGATGGAGCGCCCCCTATAATAGCAGATATATAGTGTGGAGCGCCCCCTATAATAGCAGATATATAGGATGGAGCGCCCCCTATAAGAGCAGATATATAGGATGGAGCGCCCCCTATAACAGTAGATATATAGTATGGAGCGCCCCCTATAAGAGCAGATATATAGGATGGAGCGCCCCCTATAATAGCAGATATATAGTATGGAGCGCCCCCTATAATAGCAGATATATAGTGTGGAGCGCCCCCTATAAGAGCAGATATATAGGATGGAGCGCCCCCTATAAGAGCAGATATATAGGATGGAGCGCCCCCTATAAGAGCAGATATATAGTGTGGAGCGCCCCCTATAAGAGCAGATATATAGTGTGGAGCGCCCCCTATAATAGCAGATATATAGGATGGGGCGCCCCCTATAAGAGCAGATATATAGTGTGGAGTGCCCCCTATAATAGCAGATATATAGTGTGGAGTGCCCCCTATAATAGCAGATATATAGGATGGAGCGCCCCCTATAATAGCAGATATATAGGATGGAGCGCCCCCTATAATAGCAGATATATAGTATGGAGCGCCCCCTATAATAGCAGATATAGTCTGGAGCGCCCCCTATAATAGCAGATATATAGTATGGTGCGCCCCCTATAATAGCAGATATATAGGATGGAGCGCCCCCTATAAGAGCAGATATATAGTATGGAGCACCCCCTATAAGAGCAGATATATAGTATGGAGCGCCCCCTATAATAGCAGATATATAGTATGGAGCACCCCCTATAAGAGCAGATATATAGTATGGAGCGCCCCCTATAATAGCAGATATATAGTATGGAGCGCCCCCTATAATAGCAGATATATAGTCTGGAGCGCCCGCTATAATAGCAGATATATAGTCTGGAGCGCCCCCTATAATAGCAGATATATAGTATGGAGCGCCCCCTATAAGAGCAGATATATAGTCTGGAGCGCCCCCTATAATAGCAGATATATAGTGTGGCGCGCCCCCTATAATAGCAGATATATAGTATGGAGCGCCCCCTATAATAGCAGATATATAGTCTGGAGCGCCGCCTATAACAATAGATATATAGTGTGGAGCGCCTCCTATAATAGCAGATATATAGTCTGGAGCGCCCCCTATAATAGCAGATATATAGTATGGAGCGCCCCCTATAAGAGCAGATATATAGTATGGAGCGCCCCCTATAAGAGCAGATATATAGGATAGAGCGCCCCCTATAATAGCAGATATATAGTATGGAGCGCCCCCTATAATAGTAGATATATAGTCTGGAGCGCCCCCTATAATAGCAGATATATAGTATGGAGCGCCCCCTATAAGAGCAGATATATAGTCTGGAGCGCCCCCTATAATAGCAGATATATAGTCTGGACCCGCTGTATGTCTGGGATTCTAGTACTATGCAGAACATGCAGCGGGTAATGGCTCCACCCCTGACTCGCCTACCAAACTTTCTCTTGTGTTTTCAAATGTACATTCTAATCTACAACCCCATGCTAAACCCCGCCCCAGCCACACCCCTTACATACCCCAACCACACCCCTTCCCCACCCCATCTACACCCCTTCCCACCCCCACTGGGCCATAGAAAAATTATCTTGCTGAAACTGGTCCCTGGTGGAAAAAAGGTTGGGGACCACTGGTCTAGAGCGCCCCCTATATCAGCAGTCTTTTTATATGAATTATTTTTCATGTATGTGAAATGGCAGAAGCTTTACAGGAAAACTGCGCCTGATCTGTCCCGCTCCATTCTCTCCTCTCCCCTTAGCATTACTCCAGCTGTCACCGATCACTCGCCCCGTACTTCTATCTGTCACCGATCACTCGCCCCTTACTTCTATCTGTCACCGGTCACTTACCCCGTACTTCTATCTGTCACCGGTCACTCGCCCCGTACTTCTATCTGTCACCGATCACTCGCCCCGTACTTCTATCTGTCACCGGTCACTTACCCCGTACTTCTATCTGTCACCGGTCACTCGCCCCGTACTTCTATCTGTCACCGGTCACTCGCCCTGTACTTCTATCTGTCACCGGTCACTCGCCCCGTACTTCTATCTGTCACCGGTCACTCGCCCCGTACTTCTATCTGTCACCGGTCACTCGCCCCGTACTTCTATCTGTCACCGGTCACTCGCCCCGTACTTCTATCTGTCACCGGTCACTCGCCCCGTACTTCTATCTGTCACCAGTCACTCGCCCCATACTTCTATCTGTCAGCGGTCACTTACCCCATACTTCTATCTGTCACCGGTCACTTACCCCGTACTTCTATCTGTCACCGGTCACTTACCCCGTACTTCTATCTGTCACCGGTCGCTCGCCCCGTACTTCTATCTGTCACCGGTCACTCGCCCCTTACTTCTATCTGTCACCGGTCACTTACCCCGTACTTCTATCTGTCACCGGTCACTTACCCCGTACTTCTATCTGTCACCGGTCACTTACCCCGTACTTCTATCTGTCACCGGTCACTCGCCCCGTACTTCTATCTGTCACCGGTCGCTCGCCCCGTACATCTATCTGTCACCGGTCACTCGCCCCTTACTTCTATCTGTCACCGGTCACTTACCCCGTACTTCTATCTGTCACCGGTCACTCACCCCGTACTTCTATCTGTCACCGGTCACTCGCCCCGTACTTCTATCTGTCACCGATCACTCGCCCCGTACTTCTATCTGTCACCAGTCACTCGCCCCGTACTTCTATCTGTCACCGATCACTCGTCCCGTACTTCTATCTGTCACCGATCACTCGCCCCGTACTTCTATCTGTCACCGATCACTCGCCCCGTACTTCTATCTGTCACCGATCACTCGCCCCGTACTTCTATCTGTCACCAGTCACTCGCCCTGTACTTCTATCTGTCACCGGTCACTCGCCCCGTACTTCTATCTGTCACCGGTCATTCGCCCCGTACTTCTATCTGTCACCGGTCACTCGCCCCGTACTTCTGTCTGTCACCGGTCACTCACCCCGTACTTCTGTCTGTCACCGGTCACTCGCCCCGTACTTCTGTCTGTCACCGGTCACTCGCCCCGTACTTCTATCTGTCACCGATCACTCGCCCCGTACTTCTATCTGTCACCGGTCACTCGCCCCGTACTTCTATCTGTCACCGGTCACTCGCCCCGTACTTCTATCTGTCACCGGTCACTCGCCCCGTACTTCTATCTGTCACCGGTCGCTCGCCCCGTACATCTATCTGTCACCGGTCACTCGCCCCTTACTTCTATCTGTCACCGGTCACTTACCCCGTACTTCTATCTGTCACCGGTCACTCACCCCGTACTTCTATCTGTCACCGGTCACTCGCCCCGTACTTCTATCTGTCACCGATCACTCGCCCCGTACTTCTATCTGTCACCAGTCACTCGCCCCGTACTTCTATCTGTCACCGATCACTCGTCCCGTACTTCTATCTGTCACCGATCACTCGCCCCGTACTTCTATCTGTCACCGATCACTCGCCCCGTACTTCTATCTGTCACCGATCACTCGCCCCGTACTTCTATCTGTCACCAGTCACTCGCCCTGTACTTCTATCTGTCACCGGTCATTCGCCCCGTACTTCTATCTGTCACCGGTCACTCGCCCCGTACTTCTGTCTGTCACCGGTCACTCACCCCGTACTTCTGTCTGTCACCGGTCACTCGCCCCGTACTTCTATCTGTCACCGATCACTCGCCCCGTACTTCTATCTGTCACCGGTCACTTACCCCGTACTTCTATCTGTCACCGGTCACTTACCCCGTACTTCTATCTGTCACCGGTCACTCGCCCCGTACTTCTATCTGTCACCGATCACTCGCCCCGTACTTCTATCTGTCACCAGTCACTCGCCCCGTACTTCTATCTGTCACCGATCACTCGTCCCGTACTTCTATCTGTCACCGATCACTCGCCCCGTACTTCTATCTGTCACCGATCACTCGCCCCGTACTTCTATCTGTCACCGATCACTCGCCCCGTACTTCTATCTGTCACCAGTCACTCGCCCTGTACTTCTATCTGTCACCGGTCACTCGCCCCGTACTTCTATCTGTCACCGGTCATTCGCCCCGTACTTCTATCTGTCACCGGTCACTCGCCCCGTACTTCTGTCTGTCACCGGTCACTCACCCCGTACTTCTGTCTGTCACCGGTCACTCGCCCCGTACTTCTGTCTGTCACCGGTCACTCGCCCCGTACTTCTATCTGTCACCGATCACTCGCCCCGTACTTCTATCTGTCACCGGTCACTCGCCCCGTACTTCTATCTGTCACCGGTCACTCGCCCCGTACTTCTATCTGTCACCGGTCACTCGCCCCGTACTTCTATCTGTCACCGGTCGCTCGCCCCGTACATCTATCTGTCACCGGTCACTCGCCCCTTACTTCTATCTGTCACCGGTCACTTACCCCGTACTTCTATCTGTCACCGGTCACTCACCCCGTACTTCTATCTGTCACCGGTCACTCGCCCCGTACTTCTATCTGTCACCGATCACTCGCCCCGTACTTCTATCTGTCACCAGTCACTCGCCCCGTACTTCTATCTGTCACCGATCACTCGTCCCGTACTTCTATCTGTCACCGATCACTCGCCCCGTACTTCTATCTGTCACCGATCACTCGCCCCGTACTTCTATCTGTCACCGATCACTCGCCCCGTACTTCTATCTGTCACCAGTCACTCGCCCTGTACTTCTATCTGTCACCGGTCATTCGCCCCGTACTTCTATCTGTCACCGGTCACTCGCCCCGTACTTCTGTCTGTCACCGGTCACTCACCCCGTACTTCTGTCTGTCACCGGTCACTCGCCCCGTACTTCTATCTGTCACCGATCACTCGCCCCGTACTTCTATCTGTCACCGGTCACTCGCCCCGTACTTCTATCTGTCACTGGTCACTCGCCCCGTACTTCTATCTGTCACCGGTCACTCGCCCCGTACTTCTATCTGTCACCGATCACTCGCCCCGTACTTCTATCTGTCACCGGTCACTCGCCCCGTACTTCTATCTGTCACTGGTCACTCGCCCCGTACTTCTATCTGTCACCGGTCACTCGCCCCGTACTTCTATCTGTCACCGGTCACTCGCCCCGTACTTCTGTCTGTCACCGGTCACTCGCTCCGTACTTCTATCTGTCACCAGTCACTCGCCCTGTACTTCTATCTGTCACCAGTCACTCGCCCCGTACTTCTATCTGTCACCGGTCACTCGCCCCGTACTTCTATCTGTCACCGGTCACTCGCCCCGTACTTCTATCTGTCACCGGTCACTCGCCCCGTACTTCTGTCTGTCACCGGTCACTCACCCCGTACTTCTATCTGTCACCGGTCACTCGCCCCGTACTTCTATCTGTCACCGGTCACTCGCCCCGTACTTCTATCTGTCACCGATCACTCGCCCCGTACTTCTATCTGTCACCGATCACTCGCCCCGTACTTCTATCTGTCACCGATCACTCGCCCCGTACTTCTATCTGTCACTGGTCACTCGCCCCGTACTTCTATCTGTCACCGGTCACTTACCCCCCGTACTTCTATCTGTCACCGGTCACTCGCCCCGTACTTCTATCTGTCACCGGTCACTCACCCCGTACTTCTATCTGTCACCGGTCACTCGCCCCGTACTTCTATCTGTCACCGGTCACTCGCCCCGTACTTCTATCTGTCACCGGTCACTCGCTCCGTACTTCTATCTGTCACCGGTCACTCGCCTCGTACTTCTATCTGTCACCAGTCACTCGCCCCGTACTTCTATCTGTCACCGGTCACTCGCTCCGTACTTCTATTTGTCACCGGTCACTCGCCCTGTACTTCTATCTGTCACCGGTCACTCGCCCCGTACTTCTATCTGTCACCGGTCACTCGCCCCGTACTTCTATCTGTCACCAGTCACTCGCCTCGTACTTCTATCTGTCACCAGTCACTCGCTCCGTACTTCTATTTGTCACTGGTCACTCGCCCTGTACTTCTATCTGTCACCGGTCACTCGATCCATACTTCTATCTGTAACCGGTCACTCGCCCCGTACTTCTATCTGTCACTGGTCACTCGCTCCATACTTCTATCTGTAACCGGTCACTCGCCCCGTACTTCTATCTGTCACCGGTCACTCGCTCCATACTTCTATCTGTAACCGGTCACTCGCCCCGTACTTCTATCTGTCACCGGTCACTTACCCCGTACTTCTATCTGTCACCGGTCACTCGCTCCGTACTTCTATCTGTCACCGGTCACTCGCCCCGTACTTCTATCTGTCACCGGTCACTCGCCCCGTACTTCTATCTGTCACCGGTCACTCGCCCCGTACTTCTATCTGTCACCGGTCACTCACCCCCCGTACTTCTATCTGTAACCGGTCACTCGCCCCGTACTTCTATCTGTCACCGGTCACTTACCCCGTACTTCTATCTGTCACCGGTCACTCGCTCCGTACTTCTATCTGTCACCGGTCACTCGCCCCGTACTTCTATCTGTCACCGGTCACTCGCCCCGTACTTCTATCTGTCACCGGTCACTCGCCCCGTACTTCTATCTGTCACCGGTCACTCGCCCCGTACTTCTATCTGTCACCGGTCACTCACCCCCCGTACTTCTATCTGTCACCGGTCACTCGCCCCGTACTTCTATCTGTCACCGGTCACTCACCCCCCGTACTTCTATCTGTCACCGGTCACTCGCCCCGTACTTCTATCTGTCACCGGTCACTCGCCCCGTACTTCTAGCTGTCACCGGTTACTTACCCCGTACTTCTATCTGTCACCGGTCACTCGCCCCGTACTTCTATCTGTCACAGGTCACTTACCCCGTACTTCTATCTGTCACCGGTCACTCGCCCCTTACTTCTATCTGTCACCGGTCACTTACCCCGTACTTCTATCTGTCACCGGTCACTCGCTCTGTACTTCTATTTGTCACCGGTCACTCGCCCCGTACTTCTATCACCGGTCACTCGCCCTGTACTTCTATCTGTCACCGGTCACTCGCCCCGTACTTCTATCTGTCACCGGTCACTTACCCCGTACTTCTATCTGTCACCGGTCACTTACCCCGTACTTCTATCTGTCACCGGTCACTCGCTCCGTACTTCTATTTGTCACCGGTCACTCGCCCCGTACTTCTATCTGTCACCGGTCACTCGCCCTGTACTTCTATCTGTCACCGGTCACTTACCCCCCGTACTTCTATCTGTCACCAGTCACTCGCCCCGTACTTCTATCTGTCACAGGTCACTTACCCCGTACTTCTATCTGTCACCGGTCACTTACCCCGTACTTCTGTCTGTCACCGGTCACTCGCCCCGTACTTCTATTTGTCACCGGTCACTCGCCCCGTACTTCTGTCACCGGTCACTCGCCCTGTACTTCTATCTGTCACCGGTCACTTACCTCGTACTTCTATCTGTCACCGGTCACTTACCCCGTACTTCTATCTGTCACCGGTCACTCGCCCTGTACTTCTATCTGTCACCGGTCACTCGCTCCGTACTTCTATCTGTCACCAGTCACTCGCCCCGTACTTCTATCTGTCACCGGTCACTCGCTCCGTACTTCTATTTGTCACCGGTCACTCGCCCCGTACTTCTGTCACCGGTCACTCGCCCTGTACTTCTATCTGTCACCGGTCACTCGCCCCGTACTTCTATCTGTCACCGGTCACTTACCTCGTACTTCTATCTGTCACCGGTCACTTACCCCGTACTTCTATCTGTCACCGGTCACTCGCTCCGTACTTCTATTTGTCACCGGTCACTCGCCCCGTACTTCTATCTGTCACCGGTCACTCGCCCTGTACTTCTATCTGTCACCGGTCACTTACCCCCCGTACTTCTATCTGTCACCAGTCACTCGCCCCGTACTTCTATCTGTCACCAGTCACTCGCCCCGTACTTCTATCTGTCACCGGTCACTCGCTCCGTACTTCTATCTGTCACCGGTCACTCGCCCTGTACTTCTATCTGTCACCGGTCACTCGCTCCGTACTTCTATCTGTCACCAGTCACTCGCCCCGTACTTCTATCTGTCACCGGTCACTCGCTCCATACTTCTATCTGTCACCGGTCACTCGCCCCGTACTTCTATCTGTCACCGGTCACTCGCCCTGTACTTCTATCTGTCACCAGTCACTCGCCCCGTACTTCTATCTGTCACCAGTCACTCGCTCCGTACTTCTATCTGTCACCGGTCACTCGCCCCGTACTTCTATCTGTCACCGGTCACTCGCCCCGTACTTCTATCTGTCACCGGTCACTCGCCCTGTACTTCTATCTGTCACCGGTCACTCGCCCCGTACTTCTATCTGTCACCGGTCACTCGCCCCGTACTTCTATCTGTCACCGGTCACTCGCCCTGTACTTCTATCTGTCACCGGTCACTCGCCCCGTACTTCTATCTGTCACCGGTCACTCGCTCTGTACTTCTATCTGTCACCGGTCACTCGCCCCGTACTTCTGTCACCGGTCACTCGCCCCGTACTTCTATCTGTCACCGGTCACTCGCCCCGTACTTCTATCTGTCACCGGTCACTTGCCCCGTACTTCTATCCGTCACTGGTCACTCGCCCCGTACTTCTATCTGTCACCGGTCACTTACCCCCCGTACTTCTATCTGTCACCGGTCACTCGCCCCGTACTTCTATCTGTCACCGGTCACTTACCCCGTACTTCTATCTGTCACCGGTCACTCGCTCCGTACTTCTATTTGTCACCGGTCACTCGCCCCGTACTTCTATCTGTCACCGGTCACTTGCTCCGTACTTCTATTTGTCACCGGTCACTCGCTCCGTACTTCTATCTGTCACCGGTCACTCGCCCCGTACTTCTATCTGTCACCAGTCACTCGCCCCGTACTTCTATCTGTCACCGGTCACTCGCCCCGTACTTCTATCTGTCACCGGTCACTCGCCCCGTACTTCTATCTGTCACCGGTCACTCGCCCCGTACGTCTATCTGTCACCGGTCACTCGCCCTGTACTTCTATCTGTCACCGGTCACTCGCTCCGTACTTCTATTTGTCACCGGTCACTCGCCCCGTACTTCTATCTGTCACCGGTCACTCGCCCCGTACTTCTATCTGTCACCGGTCACTCGCCCCGTACTTCTATCTGTCACCGGTCACTCGCCCCGTACTTCTATCTGTCACCGGTCACTCGCCCCGTACTTCTATCTGTCACCGGTCACTCGCCCTGTACTTCTATCTGTCACCGGTCACTCGCCCCGTACTTCTATCTGTCACCGGTCACTCGCTCTGTACTTCTATCTGTCACCGGTCACTCGCCCCGTACTTCTGTCTGTCACCGGTCACTCACCCCGTACTTCTATCTGTCACCGGTCACTCGCCCCGTACTTCTATCTGTCACCGGTCACTCGCCCCGTACGTCTATCTGTCACCGGTCACTTGCCCTGTACTTCTATCTGTCACTGGTCATTCGCTCCGTACTTCTATCTGTAACCGGTCACTCGCCCCGTACTTCTATCTGTCACCGATCACTCGCCCCGTACTTCTATCTGTCACCGGTCACTCGCCCCGTACTTCTGTCTGTCACCGGTCACTCGCCCCGTACTTCTATCTGTCACCGGTCACTCACCCCGTACTTCTGTCTGTCACCGGTCACTCGCCCCGTACTTCTATCTGTCACCGGTCACTCGCCCCGTACTTCTATCTGTCACCGGTCACTCGCCCCGTACGTCTATCTGTCACCGGTCACTTGCCCTGTACTTCTATCTGTCACTGGTCACTCGCCCCGTACTTCTATTTGTCACCGGTCACTCGCCCTGTACTTCTATCTGTCACCGGTCACTCGCCCCGTACTTCTATCTGTCACCGGTCACTCGCCCCGTACTTCTATCTGTCACCGGTCACTCGCCCCGTACTTCTATCTGTCACCGGTCACTTGCCTGTACTTCTATCTGTCACCGGTCACTCGCTCCGTACTTCTATTTGTCACCGGTCACTCGCCCCGTACTTCTATCTGTCACCGGTCACTTGCTCCGTACTTCTATTTGTCACCGGTCACTCGCTCCGTACTTCTATCTGTCACCGGTCACTCGCCCCGTACTTCTATCTGTCACCAGTCACTCGCCCCGTACTTCTATCTGTCACCGGTCACTCGCCCCGTACTTCTATCTGTCACCGGTCACTCGCCCCGTACTTCTATCTGTCACCGGTCACTCGCCCCGTACGTCTATCTGTCACTGGTCACTCGCCCTGTACTTCTATCTGTCACTGGTCACTCGCCCTGTACTTCTATCTGTCACTGGTCACTCGCCCCGTACTTCTATCTGTCACCGGTCACTCGCTCCGTACTTCTATTTGTCACCGGTCACTCGCCCCGTACTTCTATCTGTCACCGGTCACTCGCCCCGTACTTCTATCAATCACCCTCATTTTACACCAGTGGCGGATCCAGGCTTTGCGGGGCCCTGGGCAATTGACTTTGGCGGGGCCCTACTTACCGGGGGTGTGTGTGTGGGGGGGTGGGTATAGAATGGGGGGTCAAGGGTGGTGGTCCCCCCCTGGGATTTTTTTAAAAAATTAGCCCTAAAAATGTGTTTTTAAGGTGTTTTTTTTAACTAGTTATCTGTGTTTGACCAACTTATAAAACTGACCTTATTTGTGTACTATTAGCTGCATTGGAAGCGCGCACGCAAAGCCAGCGGCATAGAAGCGACGTCATCTCGCTGCTGACTTTGCATATGAAACCCCGCCCACCAATTGACGCAAGAATACCAGGAAGAAGGAAGAGTTTACAGCAGCGAAGACTGTTGAATAAGGGACATGGGAATACCCCTTTAAGGGCCTTGCGCTTCTAACCCATACCTCCCAACTTTTGAAGATTAGAAAGAGGGATAAAATGTGCAAATTTGGCTCCGCACGCTTTTATGTTGACTCCGCCCATTCTCATTCATTTTTCATGTGCTCCCACACAGTATAATCCTCCTACAGTCACCCGTAAATTATATGTCCCCCCTCCATCTCTCCCCCAGTTTCATATACACCCTTCATCTGCCCCTAGTTTCATGCCCCCCTCCATCTCTGTCCCCAGTTTCATGTCCCCCCAGTTTCATGTCCCCGTTTCTGCCCAGTTTCATGCCATTCTCCCCCCCTTCATCTGCCCACTGTCAGGACACGGAGTCGCCGCGGTCTCCTTGCTGCGCGGCGCCTCCCCGGGAGACGTGTTAAGAGTTCTGTTGGTTGCGCTTAGGTGACTAAGGGTTAATCTTTTCCCTACTCTCAGTACTCCATGCCATTACCCATCATAGGTGTGTTTTTCTCTGCTGTTATTTAAACCCCACCCAGGCTTGTATCCTTGCCAGCTATTCACTTTGTGTTTTCTTGGTCTCCTGCTTGGTCAGGTATCCTGTCTGTGTCTCTTTCAGTCTGTATATTAGTTGCTGTGTACCTGGCTTGTATTTGACTATTCTTTTGTCTTCTTATTTGGCACTTCATTCTGATATCCTGTTTTAACCCTCTGCTTGTCCGACCTCGCCTTCTGTATTGTGTTCTCGCTGGGACTTGTAGTCCTCCCTGGTTCCATGCTATATCGTCTTTTGTTTTGCATTTTACACTGTGCTTTCTGCTTAGGTGTGACCCTCGTTATTCCAGCCCCTAGCACTTTTAGGGCTTCCTCTTCCTTCACCCTAGCCGCCTGGACAGTAGTGTAGGAGTCACGGCAGGCGCACTCCAAATAGGAAGTGCATTGGTCTGCCTCACCTCAGATATAACAGCATAGTTCTAGCCGCAGGGCCTACGACCCCTTTTGTCATTAGTTGCACAGTGTTGCACCCAGCTGTGTCATCTCGTACCGCCTGACCCTGACCCCAATCCTTACACCCACAGTTTCATGTTCCCCTGTCTCTGCCCCAGTGTCTTGCCGTTCTCTCCCCCTTTATCTGCTCCAGTGTCACGCCGTCCCCCCCCCTTCATCTGCCCCCAGATTCATGGGCCCCCTACATTATGTTCCACCTTAATGTTTAACACAAAAAAACACTTACACTCACCTTCCAATGCTCCCCCACTGCTCTCTCCCTCATACACATAGTTGTAGGCGTGATGTGACGTCATCACATCGCGGCTACAAATGCCAGAGCTCAGTGTTACAGCAGGAGCTGAGCTGTGACAGCTCCTACAGCTCCTCCTATGTATTCAGCTCCTACGGATGCTGATGAGCTGAAATTGGGACATACCTCCTGCCGACCGGGACCGTTTTGTTAGGTCCGGTTGCGCCGCAGGGCCCCGCTGGGCGCGCATCGCCCGGCCCTGGATCCGCCCCTGTTTTACACCTATTTAGAGTTATAAAGTGTCACAGTCTATAAAGGTGAACAATTGCTAGAATGTTACTCTGTTATTCCACTAGGGGGCAGTAACTCCATTTGTAAACAAAAGGTGCAATTTTGGAGCATGCAACTAAAATTCATTCTACCGCCATATAGGTGTATCATAGATGCTTCTATCAACCACCATCCATTAACCCCTTCCTGTTACAGGCATTTTGAAATTTTTGAGTTTTGTTTTTTATTCCAAACACAATAACTGCGTTTGTGTGTGTGTTTTACTTTATTTTTTGGTACAGGTCAGTGATTTCAATTTTGTCATTTTGTTTTTTACTGTATTTATTACATTTACAGGGGATGAATCGCTAGCAAAGTTTTGATGTTAAACATATTTGAAATAATTTTTTATAACATTTTCAATAAAATTCCAAGTCACTATTTTTTTTAAAAGTTCTAAGTTTTCACTCTGAGCACTAAGCCTAATAATAGGATGACACCAGTAGGATTTTTTTTTTTTAATATCAAGCAGTCCTATTGACTGCTGTCACATGTGAACATAGTCCTGTCCCTCTATGTATTTTTTGATCTGATTCTGTGGCTGTTATATCCAGCAGCTGGCTAGAGCGCCCCCTAGTCTGAGGAGGTTTCCGTTTTATATTAAATTCCATTTCTAATTAAAAGTTACCTAAATATTTTAGTAATAAAAAACCCTTAAAAAACACAAAAATAAAGATATATTTTTTGGACAAATTATAAGACCGCAGGTGCTGGCCTTCTGTTATGAAAACCTGCTGGAGCCTGTAGTACTACAACAGCCGGAGAGACGCAGGTTCTTCTAGACTGACGTCCATGGTTCTGCCTTGCATGGCTGATAACTGAATTTACCATGAGGTTCATATTTTAGAGACTGATGTGAACAGAATTTCCATGAGTTGGAGAATATCTCATATATATGACATCACTCATTGCTGTGACTGCGCTCTCCAGGAATACAGCGCTGTGCACACCTCATCTGTACAATGTGCTTCTTGTCTATTGTGTAAGGGGGCATGTAAGACATGAGGAGCGTGAGAACAGGGATCAACTATCTATTATCTATCTATCTATCTATCTATCTATCTATCTATCTATCTATCTATCTATCTATCTATCTCCTATCTATCTATCTATCTATCTATCTATCTATCTATCTATCTATCTCCTATCTATCTATCTATCTATCTATCTATCTATCTCCTATCTATCTATCTATCTATCTATCTATCTATCTATCTATCTATCTATCTAGCTATCTATCTATCTATCTATCTATCTATCTATCTATCTATCTATCTCCTATCTATCTATCTATCTATCTATCTATCTATCTATCTATCTCCTATTATCTATCTATCTATCTATCTATCTATCTATCTATCTATCTCCTATCTATCTATCTATCTATCTATCTATCTATCTATCTATCTATCTATCTATCTCCTATCTATCTATCTATCTATCTATCTATCTATCATATCTATGTACTGTATATAGGTAGTAAGCACTATACACTTCCACCATATTCCCATTTTCCTTGTAGTCCGGGCCGCATTAACCATAGGTGTGAGGGTGGAGCCGCACTGGGCCCTATTGTTGCAGGGCCCCCCATCAGCCGCCTAGATCCAGTGGGACAGTCCCAGTGATTTCACTTCTATCCATATCCTTAAGACACAGATATACACTCACCGGCCACTTTATTAGGTAAACCTGTCCAACTGCTCGTTAACACTTAATTTCTAATCATCCAATCACATGGCGGCAACTCAGTGCATTTAGGCATGTAGACATGGTCAAGATAATCTCCTGCAGTTCAAACCGAGCATCAGTATGGGGAAGAAAGGTGATTTGAGTGCCTTTGAACGTGGCATGGTTGTTGGTGCCAGAAGGGCTGGTCTGAGTATTTCAGAAACTGCTGATCTACTGGGATTTTCACGCACAACCATCTCTAGGGTTTACAGAGAATGGTCCGAAAAAGAAAAAACATCCAGTGAGCGGCAGTTCTGTGGGTGGAAATGCGTTGTTGATGCCAGAGGTCAGAGGAGAATGGCCAGACTGGTTCGAGCTGATAGAAAGGCAACAGTGACTCAAATAGCCACCCGTTACAACCAAGGTAGCCAGAAGAGCATCTCTGAACGCCGCACAGTACGTCCAACTTTGAGGCAGATGGGCTACAGCAGCAGAAGACCACACCGGGTGCCACTCCTTTCAGCTAAGAACAGGAAACTGAGGCTACAATTTGCACAAGCTCATCGAAATTGGACAATTGAAGATTGGAAAAACGTTGCCTGGTCTGATGAGTCTCGATTTCTGCTGCGACATTCGGATGGTAGGGTCAGAATTTGGCGTCAACAACATGAAAGCATGGATCCATCCTGCCTTGTATCAACGGTTCAGGCTGGTGGTGGTGGTGTCATGGTGTGGGGAATATTTTCTTGGCACTCTTTGGGCCCCTTGGTACCAATTGAGCATCGTTGCAACGCCAAAGCCTACCTGAGTATTGTTGCTGACCATGTCCATCCCTTTATGACCACAATGTACCCAACATCTGATGGCTACTTTCAGCAGGATAATGCAATGCCATGTCATAAAGCTGGAATCATCTCAGACTGGTTTCTTGAACATGACAATGAGTTCACTGTACTCCAATGGCCTCCACAGTCACCAGATCTCAATCCAATAGAGGAGCATCTTTGGGATGTGGTGGAACGGGAGATTCGCATCATGGATGTGCAGCCGACAAATCTGCGACTGCAACTGTGTGATGCCATCATGTCAATATGGACCAAAATCTCTGAGGAATGCTTCCAGCACCTTGTTGTATCTATGCCACGAAGAATTGAGGCAGTTCTGAAGGCAAAAGGGGGTCCAACCCGTTACTAGCATGGTGTACCTAATAAAGTGGCCGGTGAGTGTAGGTTGAACACTATAGCGGATCTATTAGCGCTGTGTTCCTTTATTGAGCCTTCGGTTGATAATGTCTGCGGCAGGGAAGCGCAGTGAGCGCCGAGAGTTGGAGCCTGCAGGTCCGCGGTTCGATGAGTATTCATTTTTTTTTTATTAATGTAAGATTGGTGGTTGAGGTGGGTAGGGTAAATTAATTTAATGGGGGGGGGGGGGGGGTTATTGGGGGGCCTACTTTCCAAAAGTTTGCCCAATACATTAAAGCGGCCCTGTCTACAGTTGTCATTCCCATATTTTGCCCATATTTTTGGTTACAGTTTCCTTAACCTGTAGTCCTCGCCAATGGTCAGGGGTGTCGCAGTCTGCGGCAGGCCCTGAATACAGTATACACCTCTTACGACAGACATAGAGAAGGCTAAAAGCAAAAACCCAAGACGTGCACCTGCAGCTGCTATATGAGTAGGTAGGAAACTATGAGCTGCATCACTTCTCAGGCTCCTCCACACGTTTGCTCAGTCTGGCCGGGCAGTGTCACACGTGTGAGGTGTGAACCATGGACTGTAATGACAGCTCAAGGTAGAAGACAACAGGACGACTGTTCTAAATATAGGCCTGAACCTGATTGCAGGGGACGTGTAGTGCGGCGCCCCCCGGTGCCAGCTCTGTCCAGACCCCTGCTCTGCAATGAGACGTAACCATCATGACTCATTCCTTTCCCCACTTAGCATTCAGCGGCTTTACTTACTAATCTATTACCTAATGGCTTCCTAATTGTACGCACATTATGCCATGGAAATCTAGAAAACGAGCGCAAGACGGAAAACCCCCTGAGTGCTGGTGAGAGCGCGAGACGTACGGTACAGTGCAAATGTTCTAGGCAGGTGTGGAAAAAATGCTATAGAGGAAACATGCTTTTAGAAATAGAAGGGTTAATAGTTTAATTTTGACAATTAACAACATTAGAAAAGAGAAATGTAAATCCCATCAATATTCGGTGTGATCTTTGCCCTCCATCAGTTCTTCTTGGTACTTGCAGACAGTTTTTGGCAGAACTGGGCAGGGAGGTTGTTCCCGCCGCCATCTTGGAGAACTAAGCCCAGATCTTCTGTGGATATAGGCTTGCTCCAACCGTCTGTCTCTTCACGTCACCCCAGACAGACTGGATGGTGGTGAGATCAGGGCTATATCTGTGGGGGCCGTATCATCATTTCCAGGACTCCTCCTCCAAAGGGCAAAGGTCACACCAAATATTGATGAGATTTACACTTCTCTTTTCTTCTTTCACTTCATTTTGTTCATTGCCTAAAATAATCTATTAACCCTTCTATTTTTGAAAGCATTCTTGCTTTGTAGCATTTTTGCCACATCTGCCTAAAACTTTTGCAGCACCCTGTACATAGGAAAATATTCATACTGTACTGATACATTTGCTGCAAATGAGACTTTGTGTTGCCTAAATCACGTTGCATAAATCAATATTGCAATAATAGAAACATTTAAGAAACATGACAAGATGTCTTAGAGAAAAATGCTTCTTTCTCCACTTCTCTGTCTTTTTTCCTGCTTGCTAAGTGGACATTCACTCTACAATCTTTGCTAAATCCATCTTATTCTCCCAAGACGGACTGCGGCTCATTGAAGTGTCGTATTACAACTCACAATGATAGTCTATGGCAAGAAGTGAGAAAGGACAGGAACATACACCGGAACACATAGGCGGCTTGTACTAGTCTGTAGCTTACAGGGCATGCTGGAAATTGTAGTACTACAATAGCTGGGCGCCGTAGGTTGTAATAACCCCAAATAATATATCACACTACCTTGTAATATACTGTGTGACATTCCATTACTTTTCCAGAATACACGATCGGCTTTTTTTCCTGCCTAAAAATCATATTCCCTAAAGTAAAATTTCACAAGAATCAATGTAATGGAAAGTAAAGAGTAACACGAAGAGTAATACGACTTCACACCTGTATAAATAAGCTTATCTCCCGCACCGACCTGAGCAGACGACAGGGTTTTTCAGGGAAAAAGCAGAATGTAAGGAAAAAATCTGTCCGAGAAAAGATTGGAGCGACATACAGTATATGTAATGTGAGAATAAGGCCTGAGCTGTATACAGCAGGTGCAGTACTGCATGTTCTGGGAGCCTTAAAGGGGTTGGCTGGAATGCACAGGACATTGATACATAAGATAAGTCATCAATGTGTGATGCTAATGTATATGTTTATTTTAATTGATCCATTAAATGGATGTTAAAAAAACGGACACATTAGCATCAGTGAGTGTCTGTAATGTAAGATGTCCCTTTCTTTTTTTTTTAACGCACAACTTCATAACAGAATTCAACAGTAGCAGGAACCCTGCCTAACAAAGGAGTGAGCACATACTGCTTAGTTATAACAAAATTATACAGTACAGTAATATGACTCTCTAAATACAAGAGTATTGTATAAAACTATCCCTATGTAGAAGAATATAACTACTATAATACTACCTCCTATGTACAAATATATAACTACTATAATACTATTCCTATGTACAAGACTATAACTACTATAATACTGCCCCTATATACAAGAATATAACTACTATAATACTGCTCCTATGTACAAGAATATAACTACTATAATACTACCACCTATATACAAGAATATAACTACTATAATACTACTCCTATGTACAAGAATATAACTACTATAATACTGCTCCTATATACAAGAATATAACTACTATAATACTACTCCTATGTACAAGAATATAACTACTATAATACTGCTCCTATGTACAAGAATATAATTACTATAATACTATCTCCTATGTACAGGAATATAACTACTATAATACTATTCCTATGTACAAGACTATAACTACTATAATACTACCACCTATGTAGAAGAATATAACTACTATAATACTGCTCCTATGTACAAGAATATAACTACTATAATACTACCACCTATGTACAAGAATATAACTACTATAATACTACACCTATGTACAAGAATATAACTACTATAATACTGCTCCTATGTACAAGAATATAACTACTATAATACTACTCCTATGTACAAGAATATAACTACTATAATACTGCTCCTATGTACAAGAATATAACTACTATAATACTACCTCCGATGTACAAGAATATAACTACTATAATACTGCTCCTATGTACAAGAATATAACTACTATAATACTACTCCTATGTACAAGAATATAACTACTATAATACTTTTTATCTAACCTTGGCCTTCTCCATCTCGTGCACTCTTGGGTGTCCGGTATTATTACACTGTCTATAGTAATTGTACATCTATTGCTTGGTACAGGTTGTTTATGGCGTCATGTCTTGTAATACAGACTGGAATATGTGATGGGTTTGACGTCTGGATGAGGTGTAATGGGTCAGTGAGCTTGTGTCAGTATGAATGGTGAATACCCTAATTACTTAGCAAAATAATTTTGTGATGTACGTTTTGAGAATTATGGAGCCATTTTTCAACCTATTTTGGTGACACATTTGGAAACACCTTATAACACCTTCCTAAAAGTTCTAAATGTAAGAGTAAAGTGAAATGCATGGCGGGAAACCCTTCATGTCAGTCATTCAGCCCGGTAACAGCCATCTTACATAGCCCCATCATACTGTGTATAGCAGCAATTTAGAACTGGAGCTGCGGGGTATACTATGGTAGGGGATTGGCCACATACTGTATCTTTATTGCATCCTTAGGATGCAGATAAGTTAAACACAATAGTGAATTAAGGAGGCTGTCAGCTTATTACTCCACCAGACAGATACTAGTGATATCTGCGGCGTTATAGAGTGTGTAGAGACTGTTGGGGAGCATTATTAAGGGTCTGGGGGCCACTGGGGAACAATACAAACTATCTGTGAGACACTAGGGAGCATTATATAGCATCTGGGGCCACTGGGGTGCATTATACAGCATCTGGGGCCACTGGGGAGCATTATACAGCATCTGGGGCCACTGAGGAGCATTATACAGCATCTGGGGCCACTGGGGTGCATTATAAAGCATCTGGGGCCACTGGGGTGCATTATACAGCATCTGGGGCCACTGGGGTGCATTATACAGCATCTGGGGCCACTGGGGAGCATTATACAGCATCTGGGGCCACTGGGGTGCATTATACAGCATCTGGGGCCACTGGGGAGCATTATACAGCATCTGGGGCCACTGGGGTGCATTATACAGCATCTGGGGCCACTGGGGTGCATTATACAGCATCTGGGGCCACTGGGGTGCATTATACAGAATCTGGGGCCACTGCGGAGCATTATACAGAATCTGGGGAGCATTATACAGCATCTGGGGCCACTGCGGAGCATTATACAGAATCTGGGGAGCATTATACAGCATCTGGGGCCACTGGGGAGCATTATACAGCATCTGGGGCCATTGGGGAGCATTATACAGCATCTGGGGCCACTGAGGAGCATTATACAGCATCTGGGGCCACTGGGGAGCATTATACAGCATCTGGGGCCACTGGGGAGCATTATACAGCATCTGGGGCCACTGGGGAGCATTATACAGAATCTGGGGCCACTGGGGAGTATTATACAGAATCTGGGGCCACGGGGGAGCATTATACAGCATCTGGGGCCACTGGGGAGCATTATACAGCATCTGGGGCCACTGGGGAGCATTATACAGCATCTGGGGCCACTGGGGAGCATTATACAGCATCTGGGGCCACTGCGGAGCATTATACAGAATCTGGGGAGCATTATACAGCATCTGGGGCCACTGGGGAGCATTATACAGCATCTGGGGCCACTGGGGAGCATTATACAGCATCTGGGGCCACTGGGGAGCATTATACAGCATCTGGGGCCACTGGGGAGCATTATACAGCATCTGAGGCCACTGGGGAGCATTATACAGCATCTGGGGCCACTGGGGAGCACTATACAGCATCTGGGGCCACTGGGGAGCATTATACAGCATCTGGGGCCACTGGGGAGCATTATACAGCATCTGGGGCCACTGGGGAGCATTATACAGCATCTGAGGCCACTGGGGAGCATTATACAGCATCTGGGGCCACTGGGGAGCATTATAAAGCATCTGGGGCCACTGGGGGGCATTATACAGCATCTGGGGCCACTGGGGAGCATTATACAGCATCTGAGGCCACTGGGGAGCATTATACAGCATCTGAGGCCACTGGTGAGCATTATACAACATCTGGGGCCACTGGGGTGCATTATACAGCATCTGGGGCCACTGGGGAGCATTATACAGCATCTGGGGCCACTGGGGAGCATTATACAGCATCCAGGGCCACTGGGGAGCATTATACAGAATCTGGGGCCACTGGGGAGCATTATACAGCATCTGGGGCCACTGGGGAGCATTATAAAGAATCTGGGGCCACTGGGGAGTATTATACAGCATCTGGGGCCACTGGGGAGTATTATACAGCATCTGGGGCCACTGGAGAGCATTATACAGTATCTGGGGCCACTGGGGAGCATTATATAGCATCTGGGGCCACTGGGGAGCATTATACAGCATCTGGGGCCGCTGGGGAGCATTATACAGCATCCAGGGCCACTGGGGAGCATTATACAGCATCTGGGGCCACTGGAGAGCATTATACAGCATCTGGGGCCACTGGAGAGCATTATACAGTATCTGGGGCCACTGGGGAGCATTATATAGCATCTGGGGCCACTGGGGAGCATTATACAGCATCTGGGGCCGCTGGGGAGCATTATACAGCATCCAGGGCCACTGGGGAGCATTATACAGCATCTGGGGCCGCTGGGGAGCATTATACAGCATCCAGGGCCACTGGGGAGCATTATACAGTATCTGGGGCCACTGGGGAGCATTATACAGCATCTGGGGCCGCTGGGGAGCATTACACAGCATCCAGGGCCACTAGGTAGCCTGTTACCAGAGGTGGCGCTGCAGGCATATTGAATACTTTATACTGTGTACACAGCCTGATAAATTCCCCCATCAATATACTGATTTCTCATTAACACTTGATTGTGCGGGAGCTCAACTAAAACAAACAGAAATGGCGTCATTATAAAAGATTACAATGAGCGTCAGCCCAGCCTTGTACTCAGCGCACGTCCTGTGTATGGAGACGTTGATACAAATCAGGAGTTGGCTGTGGACAAAAGCTGCAGCAATTACATATATAATTGGAAGAGCGTGCGGACTGCTGGAGGAACATCAGAAACCATTTCCTATTACCACCTGGACTGGAGAAGTGGCGGAAAGACTGCACACAATGGGGGCTCTGACTGCGGGAGCGGGAGCGGCGAGCCATCACTGGAGTCATTCACACCGCCATTATTATACGCGAGGCAAGATGGAAAATTACAGTGAAAAATCATTATAATATTAGATGAACAATGATATGTTATGTCTGGGGGTAAATGTGGATATTGGGGTTGAGCCGATCTTGACTTTTCAGGATTGATTTTGAAATCCGATTTCCGATCATTTTTCATTTGAACCCGATCTTGATCCCAATTCCGATCCCAATGCAAGTCAATGGGATTTTTTTACTAATCGGAGATCAGATTTTAAAAACAATCCTATTCACTATACAGCATGGAATCTAACAAGTGAACGCTTTAATTGTTAGAATCCACGCTGTGTAGTGATTTTTTTTTAATCACTAAGTAGCCAGAGGATTTTTTTTAATCCTCTGGCTACTTAGTCCCCCCTGGTGTCCACTTACCTGCAGAGATGGCTGGTCCAGTGATCGGTGTTCTCTTTCTTCTTTGCCTCACTGCCCCCTGCCTCCCAGGTTAGCATTTAAAGAGCTAGGAAGGCGGGGCTCGTAGCTTAGGACAGTGTGGGCGGGAACAGGGCAGGGAGCTTTGATGTCTCCCCTCCCAGTACCCACCCATACTCTCCTGACCTGGGAGGCGGGGGCAGCGAGGCGAAGAAGAACGAGAAGACCGGGCACCGGACCAGCCATCTCTGCAGGTAAGTAGCTACTAGAGATGTTAGCTAGTCTCCCATTACAATGAATGGGAGACTAGCTAGCAAAGCATTGTGGGAAATGATCACTGATCTCGATCCCACCTAAAAAGATCATGTTCGGGATTCCGATCGCGATCGTGAATTTTTCTCAATCGCCGATCAGAATCTGAACACGATCGCTCAACCCCAGTGGATATATATATATATGTATATAATTCTTTCTTATCACCTATGGTACAAGTTTCCTAAGTGCACTGTATACTTTAGGCCCTTACACAACAGGACATCATATCTATTGCTAACCTCCTCCTATCACTTCCTGCTCTGCTGCCATTGGCTGAAATTTCATCCCACAGACTTCCTGCTGTACCTGCCCTTTGCATCTTATTTAGGGTATCTGGTCTGAGGACCGAATTAACTTGAGGGTCTGGACTGGGTTCTGATGTGATTGTCTTAATTGTGTAGTTGGAAGAAGCTGTCATGAAGGTCTGGGCTGGGTTGAGAAGAAAAGGAAAAAGAAATGAAAACTTGCTACCTGTGTATTCTGTCTTTTAGTACTATAGTCTCTTGTGTTGTGTGCAGTATTATTATTCTGCAGAGCACCTGTAGACCTTGTGTAGTCACTATATGGCGGTATTATTGAAATTGTCAGTCCCGTTGAGCCTCAGCCACAAGGAAAGAAGACCTATGCCCAGGAGTGGTGAAGAGGGGTACGTATCTGTATTTTATTTAGTTAGCGCCTCCCCTGGACCTCTGCTTGTTATCTTTTGGGGTGTGATGAGACCCCAGAGTATAATGATTCACCCAATTTTTTTCTCCTCACCTCTAATTCTCAGTAAATCGACACAGTGTTCTTATTGCTGAAGGAAACATTACATGGAAGATTTGACATGAAATTCCACAATAGAGTCTCCCGGTCACATCTATAGCGCACTACAGAAGGAATGACGTCACCGCTGTCAGTCACCAGGCAGGAGGGCAGCGTGAGTCACTCTCCGTAGAACACTTTGTACCAAATGCTGAACACCTGGTAAATTCTACTACATCTCACCTATAAAGTCAGTCGGATGCCGTGTCTTTATTGCTTCCTTTCCCCTGATCACAAGGCAATTTGCTGTAGGTCCCCCGAGCAGGGCAGTGTTGGTAGCAGAGATCGGGGTGACTGGGGTGAAGCAAATGGAATGGAAATGCCCATATAGCCCAGTAATGGGGCAATGATGGATGCCTGTATGTAATTCCCACATGGGCACTTCGTAGTGGTTTTCCAGCCCTTGCCTTTAACTATGTCTTTTTCACTCTTCAAAAACAAGGTCCGAAAATCTTGGGTGGGAATGGCTCCTGATTTAAGGACCTGTTCCCATGCCCTTGGTGAGTTCTCTGGCATTGGGGACAGCTTGGAAGGAGGATCGTAGAAGTGGAGTGTCCAATTCTATTGTTGGTGGGTGGAGTGTGGTGGTGACAGTATCGGAGATGGCAAATTGTCACTGTCCTGGTGTCTGAATATAACAAGATTGGGCTAGGTTCATATGTGTGTTTTTCTCTCAGTTGTTCGGGTCTGCTGAACATGGACATCGGTGGACCCCATTGACTATAATGTCCATTGGGTTTCCACCATTTCCTCCGTGCAGGACTTTTCTCTCTGCCGATTTTTGGCATTGTCTGCAATGGAGACTCTGGCCAGATGTGAACTTAGTCTAATTCTTACAGAAGTTGAGTCAGACTAGACCTAAGTACTAGATCATACTATGGGATCTTGTCACCATGCATGGTACTTGTCCTTCATAGCAAGAAGAAGGGTGCTATAACTTTCCAAGATTCCATGGTGAAGAAGAAGACAAGAAGGATGTCACTGAAAACCATGGCTGCTTTCTTCTTGTTCTCAGTGACATCATTGGTCACATACCAATGCTACAGCTCAGTCCCATAACAAATGACCATTGGATGTGAGAACAAAGCCGCCATCTTTTCTACTCTTGGGTAACCCCTTTAAATCTCTGCTAATTTTGAGCTTTGGAGTTCAATGGGGAGGCTTTAAAGGGTTTGCACAGAATAGGGGTAAGCATCACATCACTGCTAGTCTGACTGCTGGATCCCCCAACGATTAGGAGAATGGAAGATCAAAAGCCCCCCTGTCTGTTCCCTGTGAATGACGTGTTGGTGGACCTGCATGTCCGGCGTTCCATTCCCTTCTATGAGGCTGTCAGCAATTGCAATATACAATTTTTCTTGCATTTACCATGTACCAATGGCCCCAACATCTGTACCCTTACTTACCACCAATAATACCACCGCCCCTATTACTCCTTTCCCCCCTGGCTCTGTCCCTGCCCCCCCGTTCTGTAGGAATACATTGCGAGTCTGATGTTTTCAATTTGGGCTTCATATGTTTCGCAGTAATGTATGTCAATGTTTTCCCCAAGCACAATTCTGTGTAACTCCTAGTAAATTATTGGTAAACTATGTGGAAGGATTGTGCTAAGAAGTGAGAAGAACCTGGTGCCAAATGTAACACAACGTGATTACCTATTCCCTATACAGATGATTGTTTTATGACAGATTTTATAGGTATTCCTATTACTGATACATCCCCATCGTATCCTGCCGTGCTGTATACCCTTCACATTTATGGGTTTTCTGATTTCCAAGAGCAGAGAATAGCTGAAAAGAGAATCTCTATCTATGGAGGACCCAACACATCCAGGTATTACACAGATAACCCATTGAACTCAATGGACACTGTGTAATGCTTCCTCCGTCCTGTGGTGGAGCTGTAAGAATTGAGGTTGAAAACCAGGCTATCCTACCTACTCTTAAAATGACAAGAATCAGATAAGAGAATGCGATAAGCCTGCCCCAAGAAGATGTGTTTTAGCTTAAAATGTTGGGAAGTAATCTGATTGTCTGGGGTAGCGCATTCCAGAAAACAGGTGTAGCACAAGAAAAGTCTTGAAGATGAAACTGAGAGGCTCAGGTTATGGAGAATGTTAGTCTTAAAGGTTATCTGAGTTTTCACCAGGTTATGGAGAATGTTAGTCTTAAAGACTACCTGAGTTTTCAGCAAAAGTTGAAATATCTGCAGGGTCTGTTCTCTGGTAGTATATGTCTTCATATGTGGCAGTATACGTCTTCATATGTGGTGTCCTACTTTTAATATCCCCAATGCTGAGAAAATCCCAAGTGACTATAATATAAAAGATCCAGGGACACTGAGCTCCACATCCAGGTTATGATGCAGCTAAAAAGATCCCCGACACAAAAAAGAGAAATCTGAGCACAATATCAAAAACTGTTTACTATCTATGAGAAACTGAAGACTTCTCTCTGTGCAATGTACAGACAGGAAAATCATTGTGTAAACATTCAGAGTCTGGGAAGAGAGACCTGCCCTTCCCTTTACTACTCTCTTTTTTTATATCTTGATTCAGCTGGTTTCTAAAGACAGAACTTCCCTAGTAACAGGGAGTAAACAGCAAATTAGCAAGAAAGGAGACATCTAGTGGCAGGAAAAAGTTACTGACCATTTAAATCCAGTGCTGGGGTGAGGGGTCGGCAACATTAGGCAATCGCCTAGGAGGCCACCATGCTGAAGCTCAATGAACCAGAACCAAACTGCCGTATTACTAATGCATACCATTGAGCGATTTCATCACTATATTGGTGCAGGATCCTTGGATCACAATATGTATAACTGGCAACAAAATGACTCACTGAGCTCTAGTCCTCCCATACTTGGGGATTTGCACTCCACTGCAGGGGTACAGAAGTAGAAATCACCACTGGGCCCTGGACACTGAGGGGGCCCAAAGGCATCTCTACAATTTAGGAAGATACCAATAGTATAGATAGTAGAAGGTAAGTGGGGGCCCCATTACAGATTTTGCACTGGGGGCCAGAAGCCACAAGTTGCTCTTCTTCTCCAGTGGGACGTGACGTTGTCGTCACAATGTATATGGGGCATACAACGAGTGTCAGGAGGCAGCATCGGTAACATACAGCAAGTGTGGGGCCTGGAGCTGATGCCCCCACGTATGTAAGGTCTGGGGTCTGTACATGGTATAGGGCAGAGGTGAGTAGTGGATAGAGATTAGCCTGGCCGCTGCATTCAGGTCACATTGACAAGATGGAGAGGGGTGATCGATTATTAATGGGTTAAATCAAAGTCTAATGGAAATTCTGAGGTTCCTATAGGATCTATTTGATAATCTCAGCTTTGGAGAGACAGAATAAAGCACAATACTAGGATGCTGACAGGCAGACCGATGGGATCTCCTGACCTACAAAACTCTTCTGTAGCTCCATGTTATATCCTAAGCCGCCCCGTCATTGAAACAAATGTTAGACTTCCCAATGACACCCACATCAAAAGCTGATACTGCAAGATCCCTCCAAGATGACGCGGGACGGATTCCATGAGTGCGGTATTCTAGGCATCCATGGCGGCGGATGAGACGGCTTAATACCTCTCTGACAATAGCTCTGACAATAGCTGATATTGCATTATTTAATACCGTCAGCTATTCTCAGAAATCTGTGACCACGTGGTGGCTTCTAAGAACTGCCAGGATGTATCACCCCAGCCCATCTGCTACTAGTTTATAGTCTCAGATCTCAGTATGAATGGGGCTCCCCACAGCATCAAATCTTACAAAGTGGGAAGAAGCTGACATATACCGTACTGATCTGCTTATATCGTCCATGGGGTGCATTACTAGAATACATCATCATATGCACACAATACAGGCAGTCAGGAGAGGCAATGCTATAGTAGATATATTCTTGTACATAGGGGGCAGTATTATAGTAGTTATATTCTTGTACATAGGAGTAGTATTATAGTAGTTATATTTTTGTACATAGGAGCAGTATTATAGTAGTTATATTCTTGTACATAGGAGGTAGTATTATAGTAGTTATATTCTTGTACATAGGAGCAGTATTATAGTAGTTATATTCTTGTACATAGGAGCAGTATTATAGTAGTTATATTCTTGTACATAGGAGCGGTATTATAGTAGTTATATTCTTGTACATAGGAGCGGTATTATAGTAGTTATATTCTTGTACATAGGAGCGGTATTATAGTAGTTATATTCTTGTACATAGGAGCGGTATTATAGTAGTTATATTCTTGTACATAGGAGCAGTATTATAGTAGTTATATTCTTGTACATAGGAGCAGTATTATAGTAGTTATATTCTTGTACATAGGAGTAGTATTATAGTAGTTATATTCTTGTACATATGGGCAGTATTATAGTAGTTATATTCTTGTACATAGGAGCAGTATTATATTAGTTATATTCTTGTACATAGGAGCAGTATTATAGTAGTTATATTCCAGTACATAGGAGTAGTATTATAGTAGTTATATTCTTGTACATAGGAGGTAGTATTATAGTAGTTATATTCCAGTACATAGTAGTATTATAGTAGTTATATTCTTGTACATAGGAGGTAGTATTATAGTAGTTATGTTCTTGTACATAGGAGGTAGTATTATAGTAGTTATATTCTTGTACATAGGAGTAGTATTATAGTAGTTATATTCTTGTACATAGGAGTGGTATTATAGTAGTTATATTCTTGTACATAGGAGCAGTATTATAGTAGTTATATTCTTGTACATAGGAGCAGTATTATAGTAGTTATATTCTTGTACATAGGAGTGGTATTATAGTAGTTATATTCTTGTACATAGGGGTAGTATTATAGTAGTTATATTCTTGTACATAGGAGTAGTATTATAGTAGTTATATTCTTGTACATAGGAGGTAGTATTATAGTAGTTATATTCTTGTACATAGGAGCAGTATTATAGTAGTTATATTCTTGTACATAGGAGGTAGTATTATAGTAGTTATATTCTTGTACATAGGAGCAGTATTATAGTAGTTATATTCTTGTACATAGCAGGTAGTATTATAGTAGTTATATTCTTGTACATAGGAGTAGTATTATAGTAGTTATATTCTTGTACATAGGAGTGGTATTATAGTAGTTATGTTCTTGTACATAGGAGGTAGTATTATAGTAGTTATATTCTTGTACATAGGAGCAGTATTATAGTAGTTATATTCTTGTACATAGGAGTGGTATTATAGTAGTTATATTCTTGTACATAGGGGTAGTATTATAGTAGTTATATTCTTGTACATAGGAGTAGTATTATAGTAGTTATATTCTTGTACATAGGAGGTAGTATTATAGTAGTTATATTCTTGTACATAGGAGCAGTATTATAGTAGTTATATTCTTGTACATAGGAGCAGTATTATAGTAGTTATATTCTTGTACATAGGAGGTAGTATTATAGTAGTTATATTCTTGTACATAGGGGTAGTATTATAGTAGTTATGTTCTTGTACATAGGAGGTAGTATTATAGTAGTTATATTCTTGTACATAGGAGCAGTGTTATAGTAGTTATATTCTTGTACATAGAGGCAGTATTATAGTAGTTATATTCTTGTACATAGGAGTAGTATTATAGTAGTTATATTCTTGTACATAGGAGTAGTATTATAGTAGTTAAATTCTTGTACATAGGAGTAGTATTATAGTAGTTATATTCTTGTACATAGGGGGCAGTATTATGGTAGTTATATTCTTGTACATAGGAGCAGTATTATAGTAGTTATATTCTTGTACATAGGAGTAGTATTATAGTAGTTATATTCTTGTACATAGGAGTAGTATTATAGTAGTTATGTTCTTGTACATAGGAGGTAGTATTATAGTAGTTATATTCTTGTACATAGGAGCAGTATTATAGTAGTTATATTCTTGTACATAGGAGTGGTATTATAGTAGTTATATTCTTGTACATAGGAGCAGTATTATAGTAGTTATATTCTTGTACATAGGGGGCAGTATTATGGTAGTTATATTCTTGTACATAGGAGCAGTATTATAGTAGTTATATTCTTGTACATAGGAGCGGTATTATAGTAGTTATATTCTTGTATATAGGAGCAGTATTATAGTAGTTATATTCTTGTACATAGGAGGTAGTATTATAGTAGTTATATTCTTGTACATAGGAGTAGTATTATAGTAGTTATATTCTTGTACATAGGAGTAGTATTATAGTAGTTAAATTCTTGTACATAGGAGCAGTATTATAGTAGTTATATTCTTGTTCATGGTGGGGTTGGAGTTGGAGCGCCCCAAGGGTTGTTGAACACACGGCACCATGTTGACCATTTTAATCTGTATATCTAGTACTGGTTCTTTCTTTGGCTCTGATCTGCATCTGCTATCCTAACACTACCCCAGGTCTGTGGTCTCTTCTCTCCACCGCTCTTCATGAAGGATCATATAAGCTGCATTACTCAGAAGGGATGAGCCATGAGCAAAGCAGAAAATATTCCAGAATACAAAGTCTTTACAATCATTTATCTGTGACTATAGACATTACAGAGATCTTCTATCTGCCATGAAAGAGAAGGAGACATAATATTCTTGGATTGATCTTCTCCAGTCATGATTCAGCACCACAATATTCTAGTTCACTCTTTACATATGTACTTCATGTATTATCGCCTATTTCACAACTTGCATATGGAATATATATATGTATGTGGAATATATACTAAGCCTTGTCTGGAAAGAGGTTGTGTTAAGATCTTCAGTAAGTATAATTTTTTTTTTATTTGTGGTTCAAAACTGGACACATTGTCATGGCCTAATATAATTGACTGCGAATTTGGACATGATGTGACAACACTTTGGGTGGCCATACACATCAGGGTACTGCTCGCCAATGGCTGACTATACAAAGTGTATGGCGGTGCCCTGATTTTGCTTTTGAAATCCCCTGATCTCCATCCTAAAGGGGATTATAATATTGGTCACCTAGCCTTAGGATAGGCAACCGATATTAGATCAGCATCCCCACTGGTTAACTGATCGAATGTGCTGCAGCATTTTACAGCGCCTTACATTGTATAGTGGCTGTGCTTGGTACAGCAGCTCAGCCCCATTCATTCATTCATTCATTCATTGGCCGTGTGACCAATAGATGTGACATCACTGGCCTGAAACGAGGAAGTGGAACTCATCGGAGTTCTGCAAGATAATCATATAGCTGATTGATGGGGTCCTGAGTATTGCACTTTACTAAAGATTGGTCATCAATATCATAGTTGCAGAGTATCCCTTTAAATCCTGACTGCTGGCCAACACTAAGGGGAGCTCTTGGATTTATACAGCTACTGTTGAAATCTCTGTAGTGATCCCCCCTAGCTCCCTCCGCTCCCCCGTCTCACCGTGGGCCCCCATAACAATCCCACAGTCTGCTTCTATAGGAACGTATGTGTATGGTCGCCGGCATATGCTTAAGATCAGAAAGGGATGGTCATAATACAGAGATGTAATGGTAATGTTCCTCATGTGATGTACAATAATCCATTCTTATGGGCGGTGGATTTTCCATCAGCCAGTGATACTCCTTGTATTATTCCCATCAGGGTCGGTGTCCAGGGCGAGCGCTTTCCTCTCCTGCATGACTGACTTCCATGCTTCACTGGCGAGGAGGGAGCCCAATAAATAATTGCGGGATAACACAAAATATCTGTTGTTAGCAACATCACATTACTTTCCATTCAATGACTTGATGCAAGAGGAGAATGTTAAATACTTGTCATTAATTTCTTAAAAAGTCAGATCCTAAGATGTGGGTAGAAGGATTGAAATGCTAGCGGCATGGGGCGGTGTATACCAGCAGGGCCAGGGCGGGTTGCCAATAGGGAGTGATGGATAGGTAGTTGCAGTCTTCACGAAATATCAGGATCTGCGAAATGTTACCCTCACCGGTTTGGCTTTAGGGGCCACAGTGGTCACCGGACCCAGAAGGCAGGGGGGCCCACAGGTCACCCTCACCACACTAGGGCTGGATAAACTTCTTTGATCTCCTTTCTGATTTCCTTTGATGGCCGTCAGTCTGTACGTTGTAAATGTATTACCCCTGCCCACTGGTGCACTGGACGCACAACGCATCATAGCTTGGTGTCTAACTAAAGACTTAAGAGTGCCCATGATGACCCCTGTCCATTGCTAACTGCACCTACGATGGCTACATGAGCAGGACCATGGAGTTCTGTTTTCTTGTATTGGCCAACATTTTGGGAGAATGGAGCCCAAAGTCAATAATGAAGCCATGTCTCCTATGGTGAAGTGACATAGACCCTTTTGGAGCAGGTCGTGCCCTTTGTTTGTGACGTGGACCTGTTATTGTGCTGGGTACGACGGTGCAGAACATCCAATATGTAAAAGCAGAGATGAGCTAGGCCATGTCCACTCTTCCAGGGGTTTGGAAGATCTTCCCTGTCTTCAGGAGCCTCCTGGACGTCCTTGGAGAGTTGGTAAGGATGCATTTTCTTATACATCAGGTGGATGGGTTACCCGGTGAAAAGATGGCACCACTGGTAGATGTCTCGGTAATCTTCTGCTGGACTGGTTACCCTTTGGTCTTGGTGCTCATTCAGATGTTACTGTGACACATATCACCTACTTAAACATTGTACAGACCAAGCACACAAAGTTGACTTATAAATTTGCAAGATCTCAGTCCGATCGATCGTCTGTAGGATGCCCTGAAGAAGCAAGTTCAATCCTTGTAGGCCGCATCTCACAACGTACGGGCCTTCAAGGATCTGCTGCTATTGTCTTGGTGCCAGATACCACAGGACACTTTCAGAGGTCTTGAGAAGTCTAGTCCTTGAACTGTTTTCATGGCACAAGGGAGACCTAAACAATATTAGGCAGGTGGTTTTAATGTTATGGCTGACTGGTGAACATAAATAAGGATTAGGAGGTGACTAAACATTGTAGAGTTTTTCATAGAATGAGCAATGAAAGTTAATGGCCGCCATACTGTTGGGATGTTTTAGTATCAGTCGGGAGCGCTGGGGATATCCTATACTACAAAGGATGTCACACGGTATAAGTGAGCGCCATGATTGATGATTGCAGGGATTTAGTTTAACCACGAAAACTGAAATATATCCCATGTATTGTAGAAATGTCAAGTGTGCAGGGTTTACGTGTACGGACTCCTGATATTGGATGAAATTTACGTCTTGTGTTTATAGAAATTATTACCGTAAATGTGCACAATAACGGATTCCTCGACAATGTACCTTCTGCTGATCCTCGATATAAGGTCTCTGACAGAAGTCCTTGTACAATGTCTGCTATAAGATCCTCTATATAGTATACAGTATATACAGTGCTACAAGGTACAGGAATAAGACACACAGTGATGTCACAGTACAGGATAATACACACAGTGATGTCACAGTACAGGATAATACACACAGTGATGTCACAGTACAGAGATAATACACACAGTGATGTCACAGTACAGGGATAATACACACAGTGATGTCACAGTACAGGGATAATACACACAGTGATGTCACAGTACAGAGATAATACACACAGTGATGTCACAGTACAGAGATAATACACACAGTGATGTCACAGTACAGGGATAATACACACAGTGATGTCACAGTACAGGGATAATACACACAGTGATGTCACAGTACAGGGATAATACACACAGTGATGTCACAGTACAGGATAATACACACAGTGATGTCACAGTACAGGATAATACACACAGTGATGTCATAGTACAGGGATAATACACACAGTGATGTCACAGTACAGAGATAATACACACAGTGATGTCACAGTACAGGGATAATACACACTGTGATGTCACAGTACAGGATAATACACACAGTGATGTCACAGTACAGGGATAATACACACAGTGATGTCACAGTACAGAGATAATACACACAGTGATGTCACAGTACAGAGATAATACACATAGTGATGTCACAGTACAGGGATAATACACACAGTGATGTCACAGTACAGAGATAATACACACAGTGATGTCACAGTACAGGATAATACACACAGTGATGTCACAGTACAGGATAATACACACAGTGATGTCACAGTACAGGATAATACACACAGTGATGTCACAGTACAGGGATAATACACACAGTGATGTCACAGTACAGGGATAATACACACAGTGATGTCACAGTACAGAGATAATACACACAGTGATGTCACAGTACAGGATAATACACACAGTGATGTCACAGTACAGGATAATACACACAGTGATGTCACAGTACAGGATAATACACACAGTGATGTCACAGTACAGGATAATACACACAGTGATGTCACAGTACAGGGATAATACACACAGTGATGTCACAGTACAGGATAATACACACAGTGATGTCACAGTACAGGGATAATACACACAGTGATGTCACAGTACAGGGATAATACACACAGTGACATACCTCCCAACTTTTGAAGAACTGAAAGAGGGACAAAATGTGCGGCGCGCGTAGCGTGTCGCGGAAAATTTAGCCCCACCCACTTTGGTGTTGACTCCGCCCACTCATTAATTTTTCATGTGCCCGCACACAGTATAATCCTCCTACAGTCACCCGTAAATTATATGTCCCCCCTCTATCTCTCCCCCAGTTTCATATACACCCTTCATCTGCCCCCAGTTTCATGTCCCTCTTCCATCTCTGCCCCCAGATTCATGTCCTCTCCATCTCTGCCCCCAGATTCATGTCCTCTCCATCTCTTCCCCCAGATTCATGTCCCTCCATCTCTGCCCCCAGATTCATGTCCCACATCTCTGCCCCCAGATTCATGTCCCTCCATCTCTGCCCCCAGATTCATGTCCCTCCATCTCTGCCCCCAGATTCATGTCCTCTCCATCTCTGCCCCCAGATTCATGTCCCTCCATCTCTGCCCCCAGATTCATGTCCTCTCCATCTCTGCCCCCATATTCATGTCCCCACATCTCTGCCCCCAGATTCATGTCCCACATCTCTGCCCCCAGATTCATGTCCCTCCATCTCTGCCCCCAGATTCATGTCCCTCCATCTCTGCCCCCAAATTCATGTCCTCTCCATCTCTGCCCCCAGATTCATGTCCCCCATCTCTGCCCCCAGATTCATGTCCCTCCATCTCTGCCCCCAAATTCATGTCCTCTCCATCTCTGCCCCCAGATTCATGTCCCCCATCTCTGCCCCAGATTCATGTCCCCCATCTCTGCCCCCAGATTCATGTCCCTCCATCTCTGCCCCCAAATTCATGTCCTCTCCATCTCTGCCCCCAGATTCATGTCCCCCATCTCTGCCCCCAGATTCATGTCCTCCCCATCTCTGCCCCCAGATTCATGTCCCCCATCTCTGCCCCAATGTCATGCCGTCCTCTCCTTCATCTCCCCCAGATTCACGTTCCACCTCCACATTAAACTTACCTTCTCCTCCGCTCCCTCGCCGCTCTCTGCCCGCCTCTCTCGCTGACACATGCGGCTGAAGCTGCTCGCGTGCTCGCTTCGCCGCTGCGTCTCTCTCTCGCTGACACATGCGGCTGAAGCGAGGAGCTGACCTGTGTCAGCTCCTCGCTTCGCTGCTGCCGCCGGCTCCTGGCTTGTACATCGCGTCTACAAGCCAGGAGCCGGCGGCAGCGCCGAAGCGAGGAGCTGACACAGGTCAGCTCCTCGCTTCAGCCGCATGTGTCAGTGAGAGAGAGACGCAGCGGCGAAGCGAGCACGCGAGCAGCTTCAGCCGCATGTGTCAGGGAGAGAGGCGGGCAGCGGCGAAGCGAGGAGCTGACCTGTGTCAGCTCCTTGCTTCAGCCATGTGTTCAACTCAGAGCTGCGTCCTCTGGACGCAGATCTGAGTTGAAATCGGGACATACCTCCCTCCAACCGGGACCGCGGGACATGTCACCCAAATTGTGACTGTCCCGCGGAAATCGGGACGGTTGGGAGGTATGCAGTGATGTCACAGTACAGGATAATACACACAGTGATGTCACTGTAGGAATACAACATGTACATAAATGTTACTGCAAAAGCACAATATATCCTGTGATGTCACAGTACTGAGATAAAACATGGGAAGAATATGCAAATCTGACTTCCATGATGTAATTAGGATGCCAGTGCCTCAAGTATGCACACCAATAGGGGGCGCTGACTGAGAATGTGCAAGCCTGTCTTCCATGGTGTAATTAGGAAGACAGAGTCTCAGTCAAGCAAACCATTAGAGGGCGCTCCCTTTAACATCGGCTTGATGTTAAAGGGAGCGCCCTCTATTGGTTTGCCTGATGAGACTCTGTCTTCCTAATTACATCATGAAAGATAGACTTGCACATTCTCAGTCAGCGCCCCCTATTGGTGTGCATACTTGAGGCACTGGCTTCCTAATTACATCATGGAAGTCAGATTTGCATATTCTTCCCATGTTCCTTTGCAGTGGAGCGCTCATGGCTTAATAAGACTCCACACACCTAAATGGTGGTTCTCTCCCTATGGAGTGACCATATCCCCCAACCCTGAGATAAAACACACATATAATGTCACAGTATATGGCTAGTAAAGACACAGGATATAGATATTCATGATACACAGTGATGTCATCAGAGTAATGTTACCAATGGTGATATCACAATGCACACAGTGATGTCATAGGACAGGAATAATGAATATGGTAATGTCATGTCACCAGATGACTACACACATTGGTGTCACCAAACAATTCTTTGTAAATCTAACCCATTGTCCGGATGTCAGGGAGTCACAGACCATCACGTTGGCCTTACCCAGTATGATGCAAGCAAAGTGAAATGGAGCAAATAGAAGGCACATATAGCACCGCACAGCTGGTACCAATGACGGCTCCTCCAGGTTACCGGATTACAATAAACAGACGGATTTACAACAATCAAAACTTGGACAAAAGGAAAAATTAAAGCTTGTTCAAATATACTGTAAGCTGTAATGGGAAGCAGACCGCCCGCCGCCCCGTCTAGACCCTACAGCTGATATATGGGGCTGAGGATGGAGGTTACTACCACATACAGTAACAACCATTGTCATTGAGGAGCTGGAAAGGTCTCCTTGTACAAGCCATGTACCTGGGTGTAAGATGGCAGATTCACTGGAGCTCAGGGTTGAAAGGGAGTCTATCAGCAGTAAATGGGCTATAAACCTGATCCCACTCCCTTGTAGAGGAGATTGGGTTACCCAATGCAGATGCGAACGTAACCTCTGCTATTTTATTCCTATAAAAAGGGGCTTCAATCTCAGAGAGAGGGACTAGGCCCTATTTGGTCTTACACCATTTGCTCCTGGGTGGTGGCAAAGCAATGGGGGGGATCGGAGGTAGTAGTTGCCAACAGGTCCAAGAGCCTGAATGGGCCCAAAGGATATGGTTGGTGGAGCCCTATTATAGACGTTGACTTGGGGCCCATGAGCTTCAAGATTGAGCAAACCGGTTTTGATCGAGGTGTATTCAATCTGAATTTACTAAAACTTTGGCAGTTCGTCGCCCGTAAACCGGAAGTGAAATTATTTTACAATGGGAACTCTTCATACCCCGGAGTATAGTGAGTGGAGGCCTACAGTGATGTGGGAACATAACAAACAGCTTTACTCACCTCTCATCGCCTTTCCAAGACTTCCTCATGGTGTCCTGCACTCTATTAGGGTCATGACATTGGCACGTCCAATATGTAAGCTGAGGCCCAATCACCTGAAGTGAAAAGACATCACCAAGTAGATCGGAAGAGGCTGTGAAGGGACTCCAAGGGAGCGACGAACGCCAAGAAGATGCCGGTCAAGTTGAGGGAATGTGAGCATAGCTGTTTATGTTTCCGCACCTCCCCTAGGCCTCCACTTATTATACTTTGGGGTCAGAAGAGACCCTGGAGTATAATATTACCACCTCCAGTTTGTACCAAACGTATTTGACCTGAAACTAATCTTTGGGCTCAACCCTCCGAACCTGAAGCAAACCAAATCTTCAGAGCAGGGGTGAACCTACCTTTGTCGCCGCCCGAGGCGGAAGACAAAAAGCCGCCCCCCTGGAGGAGGTGGCGGAGCGGAGGGGGCGGGACGGAGCGAGGGGGTGGGGCAGAGTGAAGGGGGCGTGTCAAAGCGGCATTAGCAGGCAGGGAGAGGACCTGCTCTCTGCCTGAGCGTGAGGGGAGGCCGCTGGAGCAGCGCTGCTCCAGCGGCCTCCCCAATCCACCGCTCGATGACGGTGACGCTAAGCCAGTCCAGGACAGCTTGTTCTGGACTGGCTTAAGTAAGCAAAAATGCCGCCCTCCCCGGGGCCCTGGTATAGCGCCGCCTGAAGCGGTCGCTTCGGGTCGCCTCATGAGAGGTGCGGCGCTGCTTCAGAGGTTCACCCATCTCTATAGAGGACCCCATTTTTGGTTGTGTTAGGGCTAGGTTTGAGATTTCAGGATCGATTTTAAAATCCGATTTCCGATCATTTTCCAGCCGATCGCGATCATGAAATTTGCTCAGTCGCCGAACGGAATCCGATCTTTTTTGATCCCGATCGCTCAACCCTAGTCAATGCTTCTCTATAGGAAGAGTCACTTTTAGGGTTGAGCTGATCTTGAGATAACCACTGACCTCGATCCCGCTGGAAAAGATTGGGATTGGAATTCCGACCGAGATCGTGAAATTTACTCGATCGCCGATCGGAATCCAATCTTTTCCGATCCCGATCGCACAACCCTAGTTAGGGCCCCTCTCTTCTTTGTAGTATACAATGTATGGCCACTTTTACTCAGATGGATTGCTTAGTTAAGACTGCATTACCACATTGAGACATTACAGGGCCCGGCCCGTTGAGCTCCTTGGTGGTGGCCGATGACCTAAGCCGTGTTTATGTATGACTGTAATCTGCGGCGAACACTAAGATCAAGACAGATTATCCGAGATGTGTCCAAGAGCAGAGATCCCATGTATGACTTAGAAAAAAACCGCCTCCTTCTAATATTTAGGACTTCAGCCTCCCAGATGGAAGATTTGTCTACGAGAGGTAGAAATTTCCTCTGTCAGCTCGTACCGTCAGGTGTGAACCATTACCATCTTCTCGCCCATTAATCTTGCACAAGCAGTAAGGTCACCGCCCTGGCTCAATACTTGCTTAATATGTGGTAATATTTAATTTGCATTAGGGGCTTAGACATCCCCTCGGAAAAGGCCAAATTCCTGTCAGGGCAATTACTGGTGATCCACAATTATGGACCCAGCCTTCACACAGAAGAACATTTTCCCATGTAATCTGTACATAACACAGCGCTGAGTTTCTAATGCCCGGTATCTGGGGACAGACGGGGGAGATGATGTGATGCTACTGCTGCCATTTTGTTGTTTGCTTTTCACGTCGTCAGGATGAAGGAGAGCGATTCTAGTACAGATGAAATAGGGCCGTGGTCGGAAATGTCCTACTTGGTTATTTCCAAAGAGAAATGTTGGGCTAGCGGTTGATAATCCAGAAAGTCTATTAATCCAATTTATTAGGCTAAGATTTTACCCTCTTCTCTACGTATCTGGTGAAACATTACCAGTGGGTCCTGGCTAGAGATGGGCTAACCTTACTACATTGGTTTTGCAAATATTCACAAGGTTTGCCCAATAGTTTCTTTTTGGTCCTGAATAGAAGGATTATCTTTATGATAAGCATTGATATTCACATTCCCTCGTCTCTCCTGGGTTCCTCACAGCATCTGGTGCTATACTGCTGTCATCTTCTGGACTCCTGGGTGATGTCATGGGCCTGAGGGACTACCTATACACATGTCTAGTACCTGGACCCATGCCTAATACTTGTACCCATGTCTAATACCTCAGCAATGGAGATAGAAATTCACAAGGGGTAAACAACATGTGATTCAGGTGACCCTAACCTATCTATCTGCAGGGATGGGGGGATATGCTGGGTCTGGTGACAGTAACCTATCTATCTGCAGGGCTGGGGTGATATGCTGGTACTGGTGACACTAACCTATCTATCTGCAGGACTGGGGTGATATGCTGGTTCTGGTGATACTAACCTATCTATCTGCAGGGCTGGGGTGATATGCTGGTTCTGGTGACAGTAACCTATCTATCTGCAGGGCTGGGGGTGATATGCTGGTTCTGGTGACAGTAACCTATCTATCTGCAGGGCTGGGGTGATATGCTGGCTCTGGTGACAGTAACCTATCTATCTGCAGGGCTGGAGTGATATGCTGGCTCTGGTGACACTAACCTATCTATCTGCAGGGCTGGGGTGATATGCTGGTTCTGGTGACAGTAACCTATCTATCTGCAGGGCTGGGGTGATATGCTGGTTCTGGTGACGGTAACCTATCTATCTGCAGGGCTGGGGTGATATGCTGGTTCTGGTGACACTAACCTATCTATCTGCAGGGCTGGGGTTATATGCTGGTTCTGGTGACAGTAACATATCTATCTGCAGGGCTGGGGTGATATGCTTGTGACTGGTGACACTAACCTATCTATCTGCAGGGCTGGGGTGATATGCTGGGTCTGGTTACAGTAACCTATCTATCTGCAGGACTGGGGTGATATGCTGGGTCTGGTGACAGTAACCTATCTATCTGCAGGGCTGGGGTGATATGCTGGTACTGGTGACACTAACCTATCTATCTGCAGGGCTGGGGTGATATGCTGGTACTGGTGACACTAACCTATCTATCTGCAGGGCTGGGGTGATATGCTGGGTCTGGTGACAGTAACCTATCTATCTGCAGGGCTGGGGTGATATGCTGGTTCTGGTGACAGTAACCTATCTATCTGCAGGGCTGGGGTGATATGCTGGGTCTGGTGACAGTAACCTATCTATCTGCAGGGCTGGGGTGATATGCTGGTTCTGGTGTCACTAACCTATCTATCTGCAGGGCTGGGGTGATATGCTGGTTCTGGTGACAGTAACCTATCTATCTGCAGGGCTGGGGTGATATGCTGGGTCTGGTGACAGTAACCTATCTATCTGCAGGGCTGGGGTGATATGCTGGTTCTGGTGACCCTAACCTATCTATCTGCAGGGCTGGGGTGATATGCTGGATCTGGTGACAGTAACCTATCTATCTGCAGGGCTGGGGTGATATGCTGGATCTGGTGACAGTAACCTATCTATCTGCAGGGCTGGGGTGGTATACACACTCCCTTTAAGGACACAATAGCTGTAAAGTAATCCTGGTCCACACACAGCCATTGGTCACCTTCTGACTGTTTTCTCCATCGCTCACAATTCTTCCTCGTCTTCGCTGCTGGGAATGTCAGGCCGTAGTGTCCAACGAAGTGTTAAGAGCTGATATCATAGAAGACAAAACCGACCTTATTCTTCCACCGGTCCATGGCCAAAGAAACATTTGTTGATTTCTCGGGTGACTGGAAACAAAATAGAAAGAAAAAAATTTCCAAAAATTATTTTGGTCCGTTCTGTGCACCTTTGTTCTCGGGCAGATGACTAATTGTTTAGTATGGAGATTCTTTACCGATTGTTCTGGTCACCTCTCAGACGAGGGAAAGTTTCAGTAAGCGCGGAGCTCAGATACTGTACAGACAAGGCCTCGCATTGTGACATCTGCACGGGGCGAGATTGAAAACATCTGCTGATGCGATAAAACTCCATGGTTAGTGGCTGGGATGGGATCAATGATTCAGGGTTTGTTAGTCATAGGTTACAGAATCTCACTTTTTTTTGCAATGTCCACCATTGTTTTAAGGTTCAAGATTCTTTGCCCAATATATCTAGAATATCACATTTTCTAACCCCATGTATAGATATAAATAAATTTTTGTCACCTCTAGAGGGAGCTCCAGAGCTCATGACATAGTGTAAGGTATCTCGGGATCAACAAAAAATGGGCTGGGAGGAGGGAGGTGGAGCACAAACAAATTTATAGTGGCCTGGACCTTCCCCATTACAAAAATCTGTGTATATCCCGACGAGAATGTAAATCAAATTAGCAAGTTCTGAACAAACATTGAGAAACAAAAGAATATCGGGAGATTTTTATTGAGAAGCCTGCAGAATTGTGAATGCAGCAGTGAAGTATATTGTAGGCTCTAACTCAGGATCAGTACAGGATAAGTAATGTAATGTATGTACACAGTGACTGCACCAGCAGAATAGTGAGCGCAGCTCTGGAGTATAATACAGGATAAGTAATGTAATGTATGTACACAGTGACTGCACCAGCAGAATAGTGAGCGCAGCTCTGGAGTATAATACAGGATAAGTAATGTAATGTATGTACACAGTGACTGTACCAGCAGAATAGTGAGCGCAGCTCTGGAGTATAATACAGGATAAGTAATGTAATGTATGTACACAGTGACTGCACCAGCAGAATAGTGAGCGCAGCTCTGGAGTATAATACAGGATAAGTAATGTAATGTATGTACACAGTGACTGCACCAGCAGAATAGTGAGCGCAGCTGTGGAGTATAATACAGGATAAGTAATGTAATGTATGTACACAGTGACTGTACCAGCAGAATAGTGAGCGCAGCTCTGGAGTATAATACAGGATAAGTAATGTAATGTATGTACACAGTGACTGTACCAGCAGAATAGTGAGCGCAGCTCTGGAGTATAATACAGGATAAGTAATGTAATGTATGTACACAGTGACTGCACCAGCAGAATAGTGAGCGCAGCTCTGGAGTATAATACAGGATAAGTAATGTAATGTATGTACACAGTGACTGCACCAGCAGAATAGTGAGCGCAGCTCTGGAGTATAATACAGGATAAGTAATGTAATGTATGTACACAGTGACTGCACCAGCAGAATAGTGAGCGCAGCTCTGGAGTATAATACAGGATAAGTAATGTAATGTATGTACACAGTGACTGCACCAGCAGAATAGTGAGCGCAGCTCTGGAGTATAATACAGGATAAGTAATGTAATGTATGTACACAGTGACTGCACCAGCAGAATAGTGAGCGCAGCTGTGGAGTATAATACAGGATAAGTAATGTAATGTATGTACACAGTGACTGCACCAGCAGAATAGTGAGCGCAGCTCTGGAGTATAATACAGGATAAGTAATGTAATGTATGTACACAGTGACTGTACCAGCAGAATAGTGAGCGCAGCTCTGGAGTATAATATAGGATAAGTAATGTAATGTATGTACACAGTGACTGTACCAGCAGAATAGTGAGCGCAGCTCTGGAGTATAATACAGGATAAGTAATGTAATGTATGTACACAGTGACTGCACCAGCAGAATAGTGAGCACAGCTCTGGAGTATAATACAGGATAAGTAATGTAATGTATGTACACAGTGACTGCACCAGCAGAATAGTGAGCGCAGCTCTGGAGTATAATACAGGATAAGTAATGTAATGTATGTACACAGTGAATGCACCAGCAGAATAGTGAGCGCAGCTGTGGAGTATAATACAGGATAAGTAATGTAATGTATGTACACAGTGACTGTACCAGCAGAATAGTGAGTGCAGCTCTGGAGTATAATACAGGATAAGTAATGTAATGTATGTACACAGTGACTGCACCAGCAGAATAGTGAGCACAGCTCTGGAGTATAATACAAGATAAGTAATGTAATGTATGTACACAGTGACTGTACCAGCAGAATAGTGAGCGCAGCTCTGGAGTATATATTTGTAGTTTTGTATATGTAAACAGTTTTTTATTTTTTAATCTAAATCTATATATTGTTAATGTTATTATGTTAATATCTCTTTAAGACTTGCAGCGCTCACTTTACATTACCTACTTCACACATTGGACCACTTCTGAGCGTCTGCTTTCAGTATTGCTGCCACTACTGGTATTCATTTACTGACTGCTCGGTGTGATGTATGGGGGGAGATGACATCTTGTTACAGTAAATGATTCTCAATATTTGTATATTAAGAGGAGAGTGCGGAGCGGGAACAGCTGTGGTCAAGATGCCGAGGCCAACACGTCCCTGACAGATGCTTCCCATTAATATTTCAGCTATACACGGTATATCACTAATTGTACACAGGGGCTGGAGCTGTAAAATAATCCAAATCCCCTTCCTATATCTTCTGTTCTGTGGTTCTTCTGTGAGCTAAGCCGGAGAAATGGATAAAGTTCAGTCTCACGTGATTAAAAAGACAAACGTTGTGATAAAATATCATATAGAACACTTTATTGTACATATATAAGGCGTTGGTTGTCACAAAGCTGGGAGAAGGGGTGGCCAGAGTAGGCAGCTGCTTAGGGCGTTGTAAAGGAAGGGGGCACAATACATGTATCCATGTTTGGTTTATTGGGGAGTTGGAATAAGGCCCCCTCTGATGTTTTTCACAGGGTCTCCACTGTACCCCTGTATGCATCTGGTAGGGTTCTGTTTTCCGAAAGGTTGTTGGAAGTTACTAGTATTGTAAATGGCCCTGTTGTAGATTTTACATTGGTGCCCAAGCCGCATTTGAAAGTTTTGAGGGTCCAGGATTTACTGAATCCCAAACATTGGGTCGGATAGCCACATGGGGGCAATTTCATGGTTGAAACCACCCCTTGCTGACCCTTTCCTGATCAACGACTTCAGGAGAGCGGTGTCTCAGTGGTTACTTGGCCCCGTTGGTAACCATTGAGCGCTTTCATCATTAGTGATGGGTCCAGGGAGAGAGCGGTGAGTATACTTCTCAATACTCACCATACTTAGGACTCTCAGATCCCTCTCTGTTCTTGGCATGGCTTTGCTGTAGTGTATACTGGTGCCGGAACAGAGACGGTAAGGGGAGTCCTAAGAATAGTGAATAATGGGAAATGTGCTTACCACTCACTCCTTGGGCCCCATACTGAGTGTGGGCAATATAGTATGTTGGGGCTAGGGGGGCCGGGACAATATACAGTGTGGGGGACTAAGGAGAGCATTATGGTGGGCACTAAGTGGGCATTATACTACATTTAGGGAGTTTGCCCCCTGGTGACCCTCTCCCTCTGGAAACTCCTGTAAGTCCACATTTTGGCCACTTGGGATTATCAGTGGATGGCCACGCTGGGTTCTCTGAAATAACCAATTGCTTCTCAAAACCAAAGGAAGTCTAACTCACCACTGGATGGGTGTCTCTAATATAGTGGCCACTCAGTGTTGAGGTGTATACTGGGTCCCTTTATTACATGTTTTTAGCATCTCATGCCTTATACCTTACTGATGGCCCCAGATATTTTTGGGCCAACAGCTCGACCTTGCAGAGCGGCCTCAGACCTCTCACCCACACACAACACTTACATCACCGTCTCTGTAACCACTTTGCTGGATGGCCACGCTTAGATCCCCGTACACGCGGCCAACTCTACGCCGCGGCGTCACTGAGTGCGGACAAGTCCTGTATTTTTGAATCTATATTGGCTCCTTTTTGTCGTGTTCTGTGGATAACGGGGTCTGATATTTCCTGAGGAGCCAGGATCCCTTTCTAATGTAGCTGTTTACAATGTGTGGGAGTTGGAGAACACGTGTTATGTTCTTATGTCACGCTTTTATCGTCCTTCGGAGGATTCACTTGGATCCACGGCTTGTTTTGCTTCATCTTAACAATAACTGTGTAGTTTATATGGTGAAGAATATTACTTTATATGTGTCAAAGCAGTGTGGCATATAACTCGGGAAAGGGGGGCAAATCATGATCAGTATACCCCCAACCATGGTCAAATTACAGGGAGGGCAAATGGGCCAAATGCCCCAGAGCCTCACTTACTACTGTGTATAACATAATGTACACCATAACAATGGATCATTTACCAACTTTAGGTTAGTCATGCCCCCAACAAGATATGGGGCAAAGTATAAGCTAAGGATGTTTAAGTCCCAACCCCAATCCAATTGGGGCTGCCCACTTTTGGATCTGGACATATCCATACTTGCCAACTCTCCTGGCCTCCTGGAAGACTGGCCAAATCTCTCAAACCCCATGTTATATTATATGTGATGTAGGCACTTTGTGTTCCGATCTCGTCACAAAAAAGAGGTGCGACCAACATCATGACAAGGGGGCATGGCATACAACAAGAGGATCTTTACTCTACATCCGCCGGGCTCTGGGTCATATTCTACGAGACATGGGCACTTTATGTGCCATTAAGTTCTGAACAATGGACGTGTCCTCACCCAACCTCATCTACCATATGTAACCATGTAAGATGGGTGTCCTGGTCTAGTTTGGGGCAGTCCTGAGTTGGTGAGGGCTTAACTGCCCTAGCTTCTCAGGCTATAATGTTGGCAACTATGTCGTGATTTGGGTACATAGTTTGGTATCTGGGCACTAGATGGGGAGTTGTCTCCATTTCCCCATTTTTGTTCTTTGCAGGATAAAAGTCATGGTGTGGTTTGGAGTCAGTAATCTATTAGGTCCATTACCACATGTGGTTCATTGCCCAAAGCATGGTTGGCTGTAGATACGGGTTCCTTATGAGAAAATCCCTTAAAGGGACGAATAAAACCATCTAACGCCTAGAAAAAATGTCTGGTAAATCACTTGGCCGTTCACGGAATGGATTGGCAGGGGTACTGGGTGTTTGGCCCCCATCGTTCTACTAAGGATATCCTAAGGACAGGTCATCAATATTATAGCCCTATAACAATGTATTACCTATTCATAGGATAGCTGCTTAAAGGGAGATTTCTGCCCCTTTAATACCAAGTATGGTGAACGTTTGACCCCATGGCCCTCTCCTTGCACAGTTGTTTGATGTGGAACTCCACCCATACGCCACCCATACGTAGATATTTTATAGAAGGGTCCCCCCTATAGGCACTTATACTCTGTCGACAGTATGGGGGATACGTGTCTGATCATTGGGAATCCAACTGGAGCATTCAGGGGGGCTTCTAGGTGTGACTAGAGGTGTCAACCAGCGACTGTAACATTCCTGCTCCTTGTCCATCTCTAGTCTGGCTGATATCCCTGCACATCTTCCAAGTCTCCTGAATGGGTCGGACATTGACTTATAGGGTAACCACCTATAAGTGACACTACGCAGACAGTTGACCCTCCTTCAGTGGAGAGCTCATTTTCATATTCTTTCCCAGGGAGCTTTGCCCGTGCACCAGCTCTCCACAAGGACAGCCAATACCCCCTGAGAGCTTTCTTGCTCAATACCTTTTGCGCTTATCCATTGTATTAGTGTGAGTTATGCCCATGTAAAAGGCCTGAGTGTTTCCAGGTGCTGACTTCTCCGGGGACTATGTAAACTCCTGCTGGGTTTATAATTCGATCCTGCAGCTCTTACAACAACAAATCATTTGGTTTCGGCCATGGAGGAGACTGTCATTTTGTCTTCCTCCTCCAGATGCTCGGCCTGGCTGTCAGACACTTTTACAGTATCTGTGTCCACACTTGTAGTGTCTTTTCTCGGTGCAGGTTATCCCCTCGGATGTAATATTTCGGGCTATGATGACCCCATTGTAACAAACCCCGCACCTGTTTGAACATCACATGACCAGGGCAGAATCTCAACCTCTGTCATGAAGGTTTCCATTCAATGGTGGAAATGTATTAACGTTACCTCGCCAATTTTAGGTGGAGGAATTTTTTAACCAAAATAATTCACATTGCCCATGACCATGGAGTATATCAGGTGGTCTGACATTGACCACACCCCCAAAATTGGGCAGGGATTTAGTTAGGGGCATGGCCACCGATGCACACCAAGCCTGAAACTAGAATACCCCTCTCATTAGGTTTGGGGCCTCTAACCACCAGCATATCCTTACACTTCTGGGTCGTAAGCATGCAAATTTAGTAATCTCAGCCCCAGTTGACCCTCCTTTAATGTGTTCAATTTCTTTTGAGTCCCAGATTTATCTCTTGCAACTCCTAGCACATGCACATTATGCCATTGAACCCAAAGGCAGTATACCTATTCACTGCGCATGCGCCCATAACCGCCAGAGATGAGCCTCGGGAAAAGTAGAGGGATGCATGGGACTCAGATAATCAGGTTTGGGGCTCTAACCCTCAGCAGAATAAAGGCACCCTAGTGGTCCCAAACCAGTTTGGCACAGTTCTGGAAAGAGTGGTCATGTCAGATGACAGCTGCCCCATTTATGTACCTAGAATTGGTAGGGCTCCAGAGAAGAAGTGAGCTCTTCCTTTGACCCAACAAGGGTTAATGAAACAGCACCAAAAAAGGGGAGGGCACAATGTTCCTCGGGGGCAGTCCTGGGGGTGGGACTTAAGCATCCCCTATTCTCAGGACTTTTGATAAGAGAACGTATATAGTATACAAGTAACCACTGCACCCTATTAAAGCCCTCCAATAGATCATCACTTACGACTTACGATAAGGTTGGGTTGACATCTACGTCGCAGTCTCAGTTCGGAGACTTTGCCTCAGTGTTTGACATAAATTTTTGACTATTTTTTTTTGTCTGGCGGTTTCAGCTGCAAAGAATGAACAACCTCCCGACCCCAATATCGTCAATGGAGTCTGTCAGGCTCTGTTCCTGTCTGCTAGTCCATTTATCCATTGTTCTGATCCTCTGATGGGCCAGACCAATGGACACCCAGATACTATGGTGAACGTAATAAAGACCATTGTAAAAAATATTATTTCTATACCTTACCTCATAAAGTATAAGGATTAGATAGCCTTGTTTCTCACTTCCTATTATGTATTTATTTTTTATTTTTATTTTTTTAGATTTTTTTCCATATTTTTTTTTATTATATCTATATATTTAAAATAAGATTTTATATAATTTTTATATAATTTTTTTTTTAATTTAATGCAGTGAGTATACTGACAATCTCATGTATTATGCCAAAGAACAAACTTAGCTCTGCTACATTTCGGCACAGCGCGGTCGCTACATTCTGTTGTAATACCAGTAACCACCCATAGGGGTCACTGTTGATCCACTGAACCCTCTGCACACCAGCTTCGCGGTCCCTCGCGCCGTCCCATAATATCTTCTGACAATTGTTACCATGAAACTAAATTTGATACCTTGTAATCTTTCGTAGTTTTGGAATAAAACTTTTGCATTAATAGGCAAATACAATTTTTGGCCAATTTTTTTTTTTTTTTTTTCCGGAATAACAGTAAAATTTGAATGATTTATGATTTCAATCTTTTTACAGAAGTGCAGACAAGAAGGCCAATTAGTGACAATGTATCTCAGCCCCGTCTGGTCCTATGTGCGATGACCGGAGGCTGGATGTGGGATCCGTCAGGGCTCATTATAGGATTTCACTCGACGATAAAACACAAAGACATAAGAGAGAATCATTTGGGCTACCCCTCCCCCATAAATGGCAAATTAGCACACCTCAACGGGGCTGAAAGAACAAAGGGACACGAGTCCGCCATCTTTAGAAGGAAATATAGACTGGGACTATTTCGCTTTAAGATTTGATACGAAAAAATAGCATTAAAAATGCAAAAATATTTTTGCAAAAAAATTGTTCTTTTCTCATAAAATTTGCCTGGATAAAATTGGATGTATCAATGAACATCACTGGCCCTTCTGCGGCCGCGGCCTCTCAGTAGGTGTATGGAGGACACAGGTAGTCACAGGACTAATGGAGATAGCTTAGCACAGCCGCACTATTGGATATCTTTTGCAATAGTGTTGGAGAGCCCCATTCTAGTGACCAATAGGGGTCCCAGTGGTCGACGTTACCCCTATTGTCCAAAACAGACAAGAAAATTCCTTACCTGCTGTGTGTACAGGAACAAATGACCGTAGCTCTACCCTAACATTATCAAATATATTGGGGTCATGCCTTAGGACAGGGGTTGGCATTATTGCATGGCGGGACAAATTAAATAAATGGATAAAGCACTGGGTGTGTTTGCAAAAACTAAGGTTGTCGACCTCTATATAAAAGTTATTGCAGTAGATTACCTCCGTATTACAGCTGTGAAGCTGGACAAGTAATTGCACTGGATATTCTGTTAGGAGCTGCATTATTTTGTGTGGAGGAATATCAGGACTCCTATATACAGTATAATGCTTTTCAGTGGCCCCTATACACAGTAAAATACCCCTTAGTGTCCCCTATATATATTATAATTCCCCTATACACAATATAATGCTCCCTAGTGACCCATATTCACAGGATAATGCTCCATAGTCCCCCTTATACACAATGTAATTCCGATTAATGTTTCCTTATTCACAGTATGATGCCCCTTATGCATAGTATAATGCTCCTTAGTGCACCGTATACACAATGTAATATCCCTTAAGAGTCCCATATACACCGTATAATGTGCCTAAGAGCCCCCAAACATAGTATAATGTTCTTTAGTGCCCCTATAGACAATTTAAAGGACATTAGTGTCCCATATACACAGTATGGTGCCCCCTATGCACAGTATGATGTCCCTTAGTGCCACTATACACAGTATTATGCTCCCTGTACACAGTATAATGTCCCTTAGTGCCTCCTACAGTGTTGGCCAAAAGTATTGGCACCCCTGCAATTCTGTCAGATAATACTCCTGTTCTTCCAGAAAATGATTACAAGCACAAATTCTTTGGTATTATTATCTTCATTTAATTTGTCTTCAATGGAAATAAAAAAGCCAGGCTGGAGTTTGCCAAAACTTACCTGAGAAAGCCAAAACCGTTCTGGAAGAATGTTCTCTGGTCAGATGAGACAAAAGTAGGAAAAGGCCTCAACATAGAGTTTACAGGGAAAAAAGAGGCCTTCAACGAAAAGAAGACGCCCCCCTACAGTCAGACATGGCGAAGGTCCCTGATGTTTTGGGGTTGCTTTGCTGCCTCTGGCCCTGGACTGCTTGACCGTGTGCATGGCATTATGAAGTCTGAAGACGACCAACACATTGTGCAGCATCATGTAGGGCCCAGTGTGAGAAAGCGGGGTCTCCCTCAGAGGTCAGGGGTCTTCCAGCAGGACAAGGACCCAAAACACACTTCAGGTCAGCACTAGAAAATGGTGGTGAGAGAAAGCCCTGGAGACTTGTAAAGTGGCAGCAATGAGTCCAGACCTGAATCCCATAGAACACCTGTGGGGGAGGGGGAGAGATCTCTTGGTGGCAGTTTGGAGAAGGCCCCCTTCACATCTCAGGGGGGACCGCGAGCAGTTTGCCAAAGAAGAATGGTCTAAGATTCCAGCAGAGCCTTGTAAGAAACTCATTGCTGGTTACCGGAAGCGGTTGTGCGCAGTTATTGAGTCTAAAGGTTGTGCTACCAAGTATTAGGCTGAGGGCGCCAATACTTCTGTCCGGACCATTGTTGGAGTTTTGTGTAAAATGATCAATGATTTGACTTTTTTTTTCATTCTCTTGTGTTTTTTCATTGCAAGCAAAATAAATGAAGATATTACCAAAGAGTTTGTGCTTGTAATCATTTTCTGGAAGACACTGAGTATTATCTGACAGAATTGCAGGGGCGCCAATACTTTTGTCCAACACTGTATATACAGTATATTGTCCTTTAGAACCCGCTATACACAGTATAATGCCCCTTATTGCCCCCATATTATAAAGCCCATTAATAGCCCCACACAGTATGGTATAACTTGGCGTTGGCGGAGGATTATGTGACCGTACACATCACTCAGACTCCTGCACCAGTTTCCAGAGCGTTCTGTGTTACTATAGAGGAGGCTGAGTGATGTCTCCAGTCACATAATCCTCCACCATCTGCCAAGTTATGGGACTGTATTGGTATCTGCAGGTACCAGGGATGACAGAATGGGGACTGAGCAATCATATCTTACTCTAATGAGACTAGTCATAGCTAGTTGACTTTAGGAGAGCGTTCTCCTTTAATCCCAGTATATTTCAGTTGCCGCTCATCCGTCCATGCGATTCCCATCATCTTTGTTCCTATAACACGACCTGACAGCTGTGTAATAAGGCCTCTACATCAGACATCACACTGTGTCATTGATCCGGGGCGATCCTCAGGTGTCCCAGAAGTTGTTTAGCAGCCGCCTCCATATTGTTTACCGTCTTCCCACACCAAGACCACCGAGGAGACAATGCTTTCTCAGGGAGGACGAGATTAGAAAGGTCACAATTCACACCTCACACCAAAGTAATTATCAAGAAGGCGAATATCTCCCCCAGATAATGAGTCAGCGGGAATGGCTTAGTGGCCCGGCCCCCTGGGCCCCCATGTTACCGGTCAGTCGGTTCACTGACACACTATTGCATTATAGCAGGACTCTTCATTCCAGACTGGACTGTAGTTGTGTTATATATATATATATATATATATATATATATATATATATATATATATATATATATACAGACACCACCAATGTCATCAGGACCCACCAAAAATCTACGTTCAGATCCTTAGGAAAATGTAATAGTAAAAACAGCAAGTTTACATATTGATGCTGGGGGTCACTTTGGCCCTTTCTGTGCTCTGGCCCTGACCAGGAAAGTTAATCCTATAGATACTGCTCCACACCGTCCACATGTGGTGGACGAGGCACACAAGGGCCTAGCATCAAATGTGCGTTGTGATATCCCCCCTCTACACTGTGGCTGCTATTGGGCTCTTACAACATCAATTCCCGCTCCTGCCAATGGCCTCATCTGCTTCCTCTTCAGCCTCCAGGAGGCCCCTTATCTTTGCGCTGCACTGAACAGTGTTAGCAACGTCCCGACAAAATGATGTGCAACAGTCAGGGCCCCCTGGAGGGCTGAATGATGATAGAGAAACACAAGCGGCCACGGGCAGGAATGGGGATGGGTAAGTAAACTGCGGCCATTACCTGCTGGAGTAATCCAGCAAGTAGTGGCCCAAAGTTGCCATGGGGGCACATACTGCATTGGCCCTGTAAAGGGGCATATACTAAATGAGGGCCAATAAAGGGGCAATATACTGTGTGAGGGGTCTGTAAAGGAGGCAGCATGCTGTATAGGGGCCAATAAGGAAGCGATAATCCATGTAGGAGGTAAGGGAGACTTCATACCATATTGGGCCAGTAAAGGGAGTATGTACTGCATGAGGGACAATAAAGGGGCAATATACTGTGAGGGGGGCCAGTAAAAGGGGCATTTACTGTGTGGAAGCCAGTAAAGGAGGCAGCACGCTGAAGAGGGGCCAATAAGGAGGCAATAATCCATGTAGGGGGTAAGTAAAGGGGACTTCATACCATGTGGGGGCCAGTAAAAGGGGTGTTGTACCGTGTGAGTGCCACTTAAAGGGGCACTATATCATGTGGGGGCCCCAGACAAATGTTTGCTATGTGGCCTAGTCTTTGCTAGTTACGTTCCTGCTTCCACACCAGTTTTCTGATATAGAGGGAATGATGACTCACCCCATAGTGATCTTTCGTGGTTGTCCAGGTAAGACTACCCCTTTAAGGTTACTTTCTTACGCCTTCAATACTGACATTGATATTTTATCTCATAGATGTAGAAGATTGATGTCAACATTTTTGGACTATTTAGACAAATAGCTTCAGGTTGATTCCTTTTGTCCTCGGAGATGCGGCCCATAAATACATCGACTTGTTTATATTCTTAATATTCCAAATATACTCGACCAAAGTTATGAAGAGAATTTTACATCGTAGCCGCCTCCGGGGATGTGAACACTGTGGGCTTCACTGGAAACGTGGACAAAAATAGACCTCAACCAACAAAAATGTACAAAACCCACGGCCGGTGAGAAGGAAGGGGAAGGAAGACTTTGTCTATATAACTACCCATGATGGAGAGATATCAGGAGGGCGTCCTCCAAGGAGGGGTCAGAACATCTCTACACACAGATCAAGGATTAGTTTACTACGGGGAAATGGTGATGAGAAATGTGTAGAGAAGTGCGGAGCTGTGGTCTGTGGATAGATAGATAGATAGATAGATAGATAGATAGATAGGAGATAGATAGATAGATAGATAGATAGATAGATAGATAGGTAGGAGATAGATAGATAAATAGATAGATAGATAGGAGATAGATAGATAGATAGATAGATAGATAGGAGATAGATAGATAGATAGATAGGAGATAGATAGATAGATAGATAGATAGATAGATAGATAGATAGGAAATAGATAGATAGATAGGAGATAGATAGATAAATAGATAGATAGATAGGAGATAGATAGATAGATAGATAGATAGATAGATAGGAGATAGATAGATAGATAGATAGATAGATAGATAGATAGATAGGAAATAGATAGATAGATAGATAGGAGATAGATAGATAGATAGATAGATAGATAGATAGATAGGAGAGATAGATAGATAGGAGATAGATAGATAGATAGGAGATAGATAGGAGAGATAGATAGATAGATAGGAGATAGATAGATAGATAGATAGATAGATAGATATATAGATAGGAGATAGATAGATAGATAGATAGATAGATAGATAGATAGGAGATAGATAGATAGGAGATAGATAGATAGATAGATAGATAGATAGATGATAGATAGATAGATAGATAGATAGATAGATAGATAGATAAATAGGTATGATAAAGATGGATAGTGTTAGGGAATTGCCAGTTTAGCAATTGCCCAGTAACTGTTGCAGGAACCTGGGAGGTGGAAGGGGAACGGCAGAGACAGTGAGTCCTAATGCTAGACCCAGGCCCTCCTACTTGCCTCAACTACCCTAAGTGGTAGAGGACAGCTGGGTGACAGTCCCTTACTATAATACAAGTGTGTACACAAAACGCAGACAAGACAAACAGACACGGGTTATGAAGAGAGCCAGAAAATTACAGAATCAGAACCAGAAGAATAGTCAAAGGGAAAAGACAAGGTCACAAATATAATATCAGCAAACAGAATATAGCCAGCATGCACAGAGAAGCGAATAGCAAGCAACCAAGAGAGGGCTGGAAAGCTATATAAAGGGAATCAGGTTGCATCCTATGTCCAATTGTGATCTTCTGCTCCTTTTGTTTTAGCACAGCTGAGTATTCATTGCAGTGTGTCAGTCAAACCATTGCTATTAGTTCCTCTGGTTACTAAGGAGTTAACATTAGCAGCTATTTGATTGACATCCCTCCTTGCCAATCGAGCCTTCTTGTATAATATATATCTGTATAATGTACATCTATGATACATCTTCTTGTATGAACCTTCTTGTATAATATACATTCCCTATAGCTCAGGGTGTTATTATGAGATTCCAAAATGAAAGGTCACTGGCTCATATCAAGGATCAGCCATGAAGAAGATTTCCCAAGAAAAGAGAAACAGCGTCATCCAACTCTTCGATAGTGGTCCCTCAGCTAAGAAAATTGCCAAACTGCGTCATGTGAGTGCCCTGACAGGAAGAATACGAAATGAAGTCCGTCCATCCATTCAAAAGCCAAGACGTTATGTCCAGGGTCACCAAGTCAGAGTCACCAAGTCGGCTCATCACAAGGTCTATCAGTTCTGGTGCAACAAACATGGCAGTGGAGGTGGCTTATATGCTTTGTTATAATGAGATCGTAGATGTCCATGCGACACACGTTACACAAATCTGGAATGGTGGCCCGGAAAAAGGTGAAGAAGCCTCAACACCAATATCATCATAAGAAGTGTTGGCTTAAGTTTGGAAAAAAGTTGACACTCGAAGATCGGAAATAGGAGATTTAGAGTGAGGAGACAAAAGTTAATAGAAATTGGTCTGGAAGAAACATTGGAAAATGGGGCTAATACATCGAGAACTTGAAGGAACTGTCAAGTCTGGTGGAAGACGCCTGATGATATCGGGTTGTCTGAATGTCAAAGGTGTTGGATCTTTGACTGGGATCGATGGTGGTCCCAATGCTGAGCCATATGTGAGGATCCTACAAGACGAGTTACTTTGTACACTGGAGTACTGTGGATTGGAAAAGGACGACATAGTGTAGGAGCAGGACAACAGCCTGAAGCATATGTCAAGTGGAGGAATGGCTCAATGACAATGAAGTAGAGGTGATGGATTTGCCACCACAGTCATTAGACCTTAACCCAATATAACACTTGTGGATAGAGTTGAAGGAAAAAATGTTGTATTCATACCCAAGTGTAGAAGAGACCTGGGATCAGATTTTGGTCGAAACAAGCTTGAATCTGATCTGGAGCATGTCCAGAAGAATGCAGTTACCTGACAAGAATCTGCAGAACTGATCATATGGAAAATAGTTACAAGTCACATTTATGTATGAGATAGCCAAGATGGTTGTCTATAAAATAATGGTGGTCTCACGTTCCAAGCTGCAGTGGATGGTGAGATATGGGGCCTGAAAGTCACAAGGTCAGAACATTGTTACCGTTTTGCTTGTCTATGTAGATAGATACGGTCCCAGGTGAAGGACCTGCAGACTCTTGGTGGTGTCATAACTGGTCCTTCAGCCCTTCTAATGCACTGATAAGGCAGGACTGGAGTGATCGGTGCCGTTTCGGCTTTAGGGACACCGGCAGGGACTTGCAACTCAACAGTCAGCTACTAAGTCACCCCGGCATAGTAATGACAGATCGCCGTGACTAACAGGCGGCAGATACGTAAAACAATAAAATCGGTCTAGTTGCAGTCAGCGCTGAGCAGTGAATTCCCCACGTAGCGCAGGCGTCCTCTCCAAGGCCCCTCTCTATGACTCTGCTCTTCTGTAATCAGGGAAATGTACGAGATCGTTTTCAATATGTTGGCAAAATAAACTGAATTGCAGAAAACTACTGGAAAGATCCGCACGTGGTAACCAGAGTTTGCAATTGAGGTCTGAAACATAAACATGAGCGCGGTTACATGTATATATTGTGGGGTTCTGTTAATCCTTTAAGGATATACAATAAATGACTTCAAAGGCCCCGGGATGCATTGAGTGCGCCCCCGGGAACGGCCTCGGTTTTTTTTTATACCTCCTCTAAAGCTTCCAAATTCTGCCATAGGCCCCCTGTCCTGTCTATATGATAACAGGACTGGCATGGTGGAAGGTCTCCTGGTCAGAGACGGTTCCTCAAGATTAAGGACAATCAGGCTGAGACTCATTAGCAAATCTATCTCCTGGACAGCTGGGGGAACTCTGACCCTATTAGTCTGCAGAATCCCAGTCAGGGGTCCGATCTCCCGCTTACATGCTGAACTTCTGATTTTTGGCCCCATCATCACAGAGGTCACAGGATCCCGACATCTGAGAGATCCTGTGCTTTAAGTTCAATTCATAAGTTGAGGATCGTTCTCTGTATTGGCAATTCTATATATGGCTATGTTCTATCTATTTATCCATCTATCCATCCAATATCTATCTATCTATCTATCTATCTATCTATCTATCTATCTATCTCCTATCTATTTATCTATCTATCTCCTATCTATCTATCTATCTATCTATCTATCTATCTCCTATCTATTTATCTATCTATCTCCTATCTATCTATCTATCTATCTATCTATCTATCTATATATCTATCTATCTATCTCTCTCCTATCTATCTATCTATCTATCTATCTATCTATCTATCTATCTATCTCCTATCTATCTATCTATCTATCTATCTATCTATCTATCTATCTCCTATCTATTTATCTATCTATCTCCTATCTATCTATCTATCTATCTATCTATCTATCTATCTATTTCCTATCTATCTATCTATCTATCTATCTATCTATCTATCTATCTTCTATCTATCTATCTATCTATCTATCTATCTATCTATCTCCTATCTATTTATCTATCTATCTATCTATCTATCTATCTATCTATCTATCTATCTATCTCCTATCTATCTATCTATCTATCTATCTCCTATCTATCTATCTATCTATCTATCTATCTATCTCCTATCTATCTATCTATCTATCTATCTATCTATCTATCTATCTATCATTTTTCGCATGTCTATCTGATCTTTCTCTACTAAAAACAGACAAATTAGAAGTGCTCTTGTAATAGAGATGATGGGTGCCAGCAACTTTAACATGATTCACGGTTAATGTCAGACAGTCCCAAAAGACATTGCAGCACTCCAATAAATCCATTGAAAAAAAAACAAAACCCCTGTGTTTATTAACTCATGTGATGCAGGATGTACTGGAGTGCTGCAATCTTATCTATCTATCTATCTATCTATCTATCTATCTATCTATCTATCTATCTATCTCCTATCTATCTATCTATCTATCTATCTATCTCCTATCTATCTATCTATCTATCTATCTATCTCCTATCTATCTATCTATCTATCTATCTATCTATCTATCTATCTATCTATCTCCTATCTATCTATCTATCTATCTATCTATCTATCTATCTATCTCCTATCTATCTATCTATCTATCTATCTATCTATCTATCTATCTCCTATCTATCTATCTATCTATCTATCTCCTATCTATCTATCTATCTATCTATCTATCTATCTATCTATCTATCTATCTATCTATCTATCTATCTATCGGTGTACAGATTGTCCATTGGGCCCCATGAGCTTCAAGTGACGTTTCTTTATCTATCATCTCTCATATCCTTCTATTTACCTATCTACAGATATAGTCCTGATCTCCTCTGTCTGGGATGACACAAAGAGACAGACGGATTGGAGCCAGCCTACATCCACAGAAGATCTGTGCTTAGTTTACCAAGATGGCGGGAACAACCTCCCTTCCAAAAACCATCTGGAAGTATCGAGAAGAACTGATACAGGACAAAGGGCAAAAGTCACAGCAAATATTGATAGGATTTACATTTCTATTTAATTTTGTAGTTGGACAGAAATAAACTATTAACCCTTCTATTTCTGAAACCCTGCCTAATACTTTTGCCCAGCACTGTATGATGTGTAATCTTACCATCATACAGATATTTCTATGAGAAGGTTTTTGGCCTTCAGTTCCTAGATCATGTATATTTATGGGTTAGAGGAGGGCCCCACGCCCTGCGCTCACGGCGTCATGTATGTTACCACTTTTCTGCCTTGTTTTATTTTTCAGAACTTATACCTGTATACATTGAATCCTTATTAAAACAAAACACTGGGCTGAAACGGGGAAGCGCCAACCGGGCCGGCGAGGAGAGAAACGGCTTGCTTACATCACCGCACACATGACTGGCAGCTGCTTACCTTACACAAACAATGTCGTACAGTCTTCATGGTAATGTTCCCTCCTAGGAGCTGCACAAGAGGAAACTTACTGTAAACTTCGGTGTCAATGGGAATTTTACTTAAATTTCATTTTTCTTGCTTCTTTGTGACATTCGTAGAAACAGATCAATATTCGCCATGTGGGATATTGTCCCCTTACCGTAACCGCTCCTGTTACAGGTCCTAATGAGAAACACATTACACCTGCTTTCCTTCATCCTAAGTGACTGAAGCCATACAGTAGTAGAGTCACATTTACATAATTCTTCACAGTTGTGGTAATATACAGAATACGGAAGGAGATCGCCAACTGGTAGGTGTGGGAAAGTGACGCCACTCTGAAAATATTGGGAATGTGCACAAATAATAATGTTCTCATTGAAATTGCTCCATATAATATCTCATGGTAAGCAATGGCATGGGTAATATTCCCTGGTGTCCAGGGGTATAGATAGATCATAATCCCTGGTGAGAAGGAGGAAGAAGGTGGTCAGGGATAGGTGGTTAGGGATGATGTGGCATATAGCAGAGACATTCCTTGGTGGATAGGGGAAAGTGGTGGTTGGGGATCAGTAGTGTTTTGTGTGATTGCAAATGATATGGAGGTAATATAACCAGTGGCGTAACTACCGCTATAGCAGCAGAGCCAGCTGCCACAGGGTCCGGGACATTAGGGGCCCGGCGACAACCGCTACCGCTGCTATCATTATACTCGGGGGTCTTTTCGGACCGATTTTCGATTTTTTTTTCCGAAATTTGCTAGATCGCCGATCAACCCTATTAATGATATATACATGAATAGGGTTGGTCCGATCTTGAGATAACCTCCGACCTCGATCCCGCCGGAAAAGATCGGGATCCCTATCCCGATCGCTCAGCCCTAATCACACATTACCTTGCTGGGTGTAGTTTATTCTATAGGAGTTGTGTAATAATGTATTGCATTTGTATCCTCCTGAACAGTGGAAGACCTTCAAATTTGTAAAAAAAACAGGCACTATGAAACCAACAAAGGTATCATGCCTCATATATGGTGGTCCGGCCCAAACCTACAGACCTTTCGGCATGGGATATTTGATATTTTTGCCCATCTCTTGAGGTCTTCCTTGCCATTTACCTCACAGATAGTGTCCTTCCTACTACCAGGCCCTGTTTCCAAACTGAAAAAGGACCTTGCTCTTACAGCAGATAGGACAGTCCTTGCTCACCAAAAAGAAAAAGAAAAAATTTGCCAAAAGCTAAAGGTGGACACATATGAAGTGAACAGTCTTGGTCCTTTGGGTGCAGCCCTTATCTAGAAGCCATCACTTAAGGATTTTATCATGTGGCATTGTCCATGCCTCAAGAGAAGTCAAGACATAGAAAATCCATCATGTCTGAGATAGACCTGCTACACTTATACGTCTCGTCTCGATATAGCCCGGCTAAGCCATCGGAAACAGGCTCCTTGCGTAGGGTGACAGGCTGACAGCCTCCATGACAGATCACAGGAAGACGAAGGACGTGGATTCCCTTCCTGATAAAATGTGAGACGTTAATTGGTACTTATAACCCGACGTGACTGCGGGGTCCCTGCGGGGAGTCTACACCATGTAGCTAGACCCTGGCCCGTGTGACATTGCCCTCAGGCTCTAATGGATAATGAATATCATCAAATGTCTCAGCTGTTGCCAGTTTTGTAAGAAATCAAGCCAAATTAGCCGACAACACCGGGTTTACCTATTCATTTGTAACCAGTGAAGGCCGCATTGTCACAGTGTGTGTCCAGACAACGTGGGGGCATTAGTCTTAATCTAGATAGGACAGATAAGATGACTTATTGACCTCTCCTGGCTTACATGAAGGAGTCAGCGTCACCTCATTATACAGATACGGGAATATTACCACCGACAGGGCCAGTATACATCACAGAAAGGTTCAGAGATGGTTTGCTTCTTACATATGGAATATTTAATAGAATTCGATCAATGCTCTCAGAAGCCAAAGGCCAAGGATAGTCAAAGGGAATGGAAACCCATTGGTAGAATGGAGTAAGGTGATTGACGGGAACATATGGACATCGTACTGGGGGACTGTTATTGTAGTGGCTTGACTGTATTACCATGGATTCGTAAAACCTGACCTGTTGATGTCCATAAACACTTCAGTCTAAGAAAAGACGTTCCCCATATATAAAAAAGTCCCTTTATATCAGAAAGTATATCTTTAAGGGGCCCTAACACCATATAACTGTAGATTAGGGTTGAGGCGATCTTGAGATTTCAGGATCGATTTTAAAATCCGATTTCCGATCATTTTCCAGCTAATCGCGATCGTGAAATTTGCTCAATCTCCGATCAGGATCTGTGCTTTCCCAATCCCGATCGTTCAACCCTGTTCATGATATATACATGAATAGGGTTGAGCCGATCTTGAGATAACCTCTGACCTCGATCCTGCCGGAAAAGATCGGGATCAGAATTTATGATTGCCATCGTGAAATTTGCTCGATCGCCGATCGGAATCCGATCTTTTCCAATCCCTACTGTAGATCTTAGTGGTAGTCCATGGAAAAGACCATATCCGATGTCCAACATCTTCAAAACCATGGACTTAAGCTGGTATAAGATAAATCCAAAACTGGTCACGGACATCTCATTTTTGCTTGTCTATTATGTCTCTAATAAGTCTCCACACACCTAAATGGTGGTCTCTCCCCAAGGAGTGACGATATCCCCCTAACCCTGTCTAAGCCTCTCACCTCTACCAGGTTAGTCTTCTCTACACCGGGCTGACGAGATGCAATAACATCGAAACGGCCGTCCTCGGTTGAGAGACTATACCTGGTAATAATCCCAGCATCATTGCAAAACAAAGGCCTCTTGGAAGGTTGAGCATGATGTTAAAGGGAGCAGCCTTTATTGGGCTATATCACTGAGATTCTGTATTCCTAATTACATCAGGGAAGACAGGCTTGCACATTTCAGTAAGCGCCCTCTATTGGTTTGCAACACTGAGGCACCTGACTTCCTAATTACATCATGGAAGACAGATTTGCTTATTCTTCCCATGGTCCCTTGCACAGTGGAGTGCTAAAGGCTTAATAAGTCTCCACACACCTATATGGTGGTCTCTCCCCAAGGAGTGACGATATCCCCCTAACCCTGTCTAAGCCTCTCACCTCTACCAGGTTAGTCTTCTCTACACTGGGCTGACGAGATGCAATAACATCGAAACGGCCGTTCTCGGTTGAGAGACTATACCTGGAAATAATCCCAGCATCATTGCAAAACAAAGGCCTCTTGGAAGGTCGAGCATGATGTTAAAGGGAGCAGCCTCTATTGGGCTATATCACTGAGATTCTGTCTTCCTAATTACATCAGGGAAAACAGGCTTGCACATTCCAGTGAGCGCCCTCTATTGGTTTGCAACACTGAGGCACTGACTTCCTAATTACATCATGGAAGACAGATTTGCATATTCTTCATGGTCCCTTGCACAGTGGAGTGCTAAAGGCTTAATAAGTCTCCACACACCTATATGGTGGTCTCTCCCCAAGGAGTAACGATATCCTCTCTAGTGATCGACATACTATCTTCCGATGTTAAGGTTCCTCAGAGGTGACAGTAGAGTTGTCCGACCTACATGAGCATGTTCATGATGGATTTATTGGGTTAACCTATACAGAACTAGTCTGAGTTTCACCAGGACCGGCATGACCAGGAATCTTCCAACCCACATAAGACAGCCCCAACCCCATTTAGATGCTACACAACTCCTGAATCCCACAATTCGGGATGGCTGTATCGATCTTTGGTTTCCAGTTGGTTCTACACTAAATGGGCTTTCACAAGAGATATTAAGCCCCGAGCCAGTATATAGGCACAAGTTTGTAAAATTAATTACATGACCAAGGGAGACGGGGCTTCCATATTCCTACTTCATTGCAGTATCTGTGCGTGGACGTTTTCTCCGAGGTTAGGTTTGGTAGCTTGAAATTAGATTAAATTGTCTTGAACCTAAGTGAAGTTGACAGCCTTTTCCTTATGGCTGGATATGTCAGCTGTACAGAAACCATAGCTACTATAGGAAAGCCTTTAATAAAGCAAACAATACAGTATGTTCTAGGCAGCATCTTGGTATCAGGAGGCTTTCGATAAAATTGGCTTATTTACACACTTTAAGAGTCAACTAAGGATACTCAAGCCTCAGAGGAGCCAGGAACTATAAGAAGCATTTTACGAAATGTATTTCATTCCAAATCACAGGGATATTTACATCTAGAATCCATGATATCTCATCTTCTGCCATGTTCATTCATTATGAAGTTCATGACCAGGACTTAAAGTGGTTGTCCACATTTCTAAATGACAGACCAATGATGATCACCAGATCAACAATGGAGAAGCAGTCGGTGGCCACGTCTTCCTCCTACAGTAACTATGGACAATAATGTAATATGTGGGCCACAAGAGGCAGTTCCATGTCAACGAACCCCATTGTCCGCAGAAAAAGCCTTCTTTGTAACTAAACATCAATGAGGAACCCTGGTATTGGGGTGCCCTGTTTTTCTCCAATAGTTGCAGAGAGATAAGGGACCATGATCCCGGGATCACCCCAGACTGCCACAGTGGAAATGGTCAAAGGACTAGAAGAGGGAGTGAAGCACAGATGCCATTTTTGTCCATTTTTGCAGAGTGCCTAAACTATCTATCACTGAGGCTGGGTTGACATGGTGGGGGTTGATGGCAGGTTTCCTTTAAAGGGGTATTCCCACCTCACATACTCATCAGTCTTTACTGCTGTAAAATCTTCTTTCTTCCTGGTTTCATGCATCATTTGGTGGGCGGGGTTTCACATGCAACCTGCCGTTTAGCTCCGCCCCAAATTCACGTGTAGCTCCGCCCACCCATATTGGACTATGAAGTACAGGCAGCAGCAACTCCATTCTGTGTTACATATAGAGACTGCCAGTCTCTGCCATAATGATCACAATTGAATTAGCTAGCCTGATAACTGGGAGAACAGAAGAAATGAAAGCAGCTCCTCTCCCCTATCTGAGTGCAGGGAGCTAGGTCACATGGTGTAGACACAGGAATAGCTAGAAACACAGGCTGGCTCCCTGCACTTAGCCCCTCCTCCCCCCCTCAGAGCAGCAGATACATCACTTGACTCATGAGCAGCTAAGTCAGGGCTGTGGACACATAGAATTGAATAAAGCAAGATAGTGGACAAACAAAGCAGTTTTGCTGAAGCAGTGTATTTAGGAAAAGTCTTACATCCACATTAACAAGCAGTATAGATAGGATCCTTGTGATGGGACAACCCCTTTAAGTATAGATATGGGAATGAGATGCATTTTTAGGCGCAAGTCCTTGTACCACTGGCACTGCCATGTGTGAGCAGTCTAGTAACCTGACTGCCTCCACCTCTGACTATCTCCTGTTTTTTTTTTTAAAGATTAGTGTGCTCACCTGCTAAACTTCCTCCTGCCAATCCTTTTCTGCTTGTGAGCATACAATTCTAACCATGCCCTGGCTTTGCAGTATTTTCTGCTTTATCATCTGCTGTTTGGATGCATGCTACCCTTCTTTATGTGTATACAAGTCATGTTTCAGTCTGATTCTGGAATCTGTCTGTATTTCTGTGGATGCATTTGTCCTCCTATCTGCCATGTTTGGACATTTGCTCCGTTTGTATCCCTAAGAAATTAATTAATTTCCGCTATCTATTCCTGTCTGCATGTCTAGCAATGCTCTAGTCTGTATTTCTGTATGTCATGTCTTCCATGTTTGGGCTAATGTCCTTCTGTCTGTTTGGACAGAATTATGTTGTTCTATTGCTTGAATGTCTGCACTATGTGCTAGTCCTTGTCTGGCATGTTTAGATTCATGTCCTATTATCTGCCATGTTTGGATGCAAGCAGTGGCGTAAGTAGGAATGGCGAACATTTTACATGGGGCTCCCTAGCTGGTGTCTCGGGGCCTGAAGTCTGCCGGAGCCCAGGAGAGGTAAGTAACACTATTTTTTATGTTGTCTCACCTTCCCCCTGGCCCGAAGATCATTATACTCGGGGATTTGAAAAGACCCTTGAGTATATTGATAGCAGTGGGGCAGCACCGGTGGCCGTGAGCAGGAGTGAGGATCGGTAAGTATACGGGGCCTATAAAAAAAAACCAAACAAATCAGGGGCCTACTACCACTACTACCTCGGTAGTTACACCTCTGGATACATGTCCTTCTGTCTGCCATTTTTGGATTCATGTCCTACCATCTTCCATGTTTGGACAAATCTCCTTCACGTTTGGACATGTATTTCTATCTGCCATGTTTCAATGTATGTTCTTCTGTCTGCCACATTTGGATGCTTGTCCTTCCATCAGTCATGTATCTCTGCTACCTGTGATTTTCGGGCTTCACCTGTATATTTCTGGTCTAATGACTTTTGTCATGTACATACCTCTGTCCTTATGCCTTGCTTTGTCCTATTTTAGACCCGGCCTCTTTTGTATAAATTTTCTGGCCTGTTCCTGATTTAGTACCTGTGCTGCCAGTCCTGACCTCAGTCTGGGTACATATTCTGTCTCCTCTGATTTTAGTCTGCATTCACATTATGAGTTTTGCCTGATTCTGGTCAGCGACTACCAATACCGGGACCACCTCAGGAGCTGGGGACCTGGCGTTCTCCCTTAGTGAGGTCCAGATCCCTTGGGGTTAAAGGGTGAAAACCATGGAGTCTGCTTAGACAATGTCCTTAGGGATATTTCTAAACCAAACCATATTCCAGTACCACTGTTATGCCGACGACACCCAAATATACATCTACATTGGCCAACAGGCCAACTACCACTTAGAAAGAAATATTTTTTCTTAAAATTGTATAAATTTATTGAAAAATATTTTTTACAAATAAATACATGAATACAGAGATAAATGGTGCAACCACAATAAGTGCAGCGATATACACACTAATAGGCTTCCATAGTAAAATATCCACCCTAATGAGTCAATGCAAGTATAAGTGACAGAGTGTTCTCCATGAACTGAAGAGAATAGTAAAACAAGATGTATATGAAACAACATGGAAAGACTATAAATGACTAAAAATAGCCAAAGAGAGGTTTGTTTTGCATCATTACACACACATAGGATGGCATATGAAGTATCAGGTCATTACCTTGTGTGTATGTCACGCACCAGTACGCGCCACCCGCTTTCTCAAGCTCAACATGGAGAAAACGGAGCTCATCATCTTCACCCCACCCCGTATGGCCCCTCCACCTGACCCATCTATCAAAGTTAACAGAACCCCACTTACCCCTGTCCTACAGGCCCGATGCCTTGGGGTTACCTTGGACTCTGACCTATCCTTCAAGTCACATATTCAAGCCCTCAACACCTCCTGTCTCCAGCTCAAGAACATCCACCAAATCCGCTCCTTGCTCAACCCTGAAACCACTAAGATGCTCGTCCAGGCCCTCATAATCTCCCGCTTAGACTACTGCAACACCCTTCTCCATGGACTCCCAGCTAATACCCTCGCCCTCCTCCAGTTCACCCTAAACTGCGCTGCCCGCTTAATCCACCTCTGGCTCCCCTCTGCCAGTCCCTCCACTGGCTACCTATAGCCCAGCGAATTGAGTTCAAGCTACTAACGCTAACATACAAAGCCATCCACAACCTGGCCTCTCCATATATCTCTGACCTCATCCACAACCTGTCCCCTCCATATATCTCTGACCTCATCCACAACCTGTCCCCTCCATATATCTCTGACCTCATCCACAACCTGTCCCCTCCATATATCTCTGACCTCATCCACAACCTGTCCCCTCCATATATCTCTGACCTCACCTGTCCCCTCCATATATCTCCGACCACATCCACAACCTGCCCCCTCCATATATCTCTGACCTCATCCACAACCTGTCCCCTCCATATATCTCTGACCTCACCTGTCCCCTCCATATATCTCTGACCTCATCCACAACCTGTCCCCTCCATATATCTCTGACCTCATCCACAACCTGTCCCCTCCATATATCTCTGACCTCATCCACACCTGTCCCCTCCATATATCTCTGACCTCATCCACAACCTGTCCCCTCCATATATCTCTGACCTCATCTCCCGCTACCTGCCCACACGTAACCTCAGATCCTCCAATGATCTCCTACTCCGCTCTGCTCTCATCCGCTCCTCACACAACCGTCTCCAAGATTTCTCCCGTGCATCCCCCATACTCTGGAACTCCTTACCAAGACACATAAGACTGATCCCCACAATCACAGGATTCAAGAAGGCCCTGAAGACTCATCTATTCAGGAAGGCCTACAACCTCCAATAACACTATCATCGCACCACCATCTGTACAGTCTCCCCCTCTCCTTCTGTCTCTACCCCCTTCCCCCATAGATTGTAAGCCCTCGCGGGCAGGGCCCTCTACCCCACTGTGCCAGTCAGTCATTGTCAGTATTATATCTACCTGTATATTCTGTGTACTGTATGTAACCCCCAAATGTAAAGCACTATGGAATTAATGGTGCTATATAAACTATAATAATAATACTACTACTATATAAGTTGGGTAGGACAGGGGGTCCCCAATTGGATCGGGTCAGGGTTTCCCCACTCTCTCGATAGGTGAGGGTCACAGTAGTATCAGAATTTATTATATATCCTGTGCCGATGACGGTGACACAAGCCGATGCATTTCCTCCTGTTTTTACATTCATACAATGCTGCTGTAACCAGAACTTACATTTTTCTCTCCATATTATGCGAAATCCATTTGCAGAAGCCGCAACTATAAATCAAATCCATATTGTAGAGAAATGTTACTCAATTTGTCCTTCTCGGTTTGCTGAGCATTGCCAAGACAAGTAATGCAGTAAAGCAAATAACGTATGTATGCCATAGATGTAATGAGTTTGTCATGGCAAGCAGTCAATATGCCACATACCAACCCCCCATCCTATAAAGGAATGCTATTGATATCAAATATCTGACATGAGCACTTGTATATGGAATTGTATACATTTGCTGTGTATGACAGGTTCTTTAGTAGGTGGCGGTGGATACTTACCTTGACCCCATCACTCACATGCAATGAGGCTGCAGTAATTTTAGAAGTTATTTAGCACCAGGGGGGGTCCTTGTGGATGTACTGGCTCAGTCGGTGCTACAGCGTATCCTGTAAAGTATCGGGCAGGTCTGTGAAGCCTTCCATCCAACTATGCTCTGAAGTAATAAAATCAGATGTAGCTGTAGGTTTGTAACCTCCAGTGAAGCAGAGATATCTATACACTGCTGCCCACTAGCCCCGTTCTTGTTTGAGACTGCCATATAGTTAGCATCTTATAGGCCAGGCATTTGTCTGGGAGAAAACAAGGTATTTCCTTAGTGTCACCTCTTGGAGATATCGACCCTATAAGTCAATATCTGAGCCTTTAACAGGTCTTGCAACATAATATACAATATATGAGAAATTATATTACTAAATAAAGGACATAATATACAAAAAAACATGTCAAAGAGAAGAGGGCCAAAATTACCTGATACCAAATTAAACATGACTCGATGCAGGACACAGACAGGAGCCATCTCAGGTGCAAAATGCAAATATAGCAACCACTCACACACCTACAATCCATGAAGGAGCTGATACTGCCTAATAGTGTGGGTATGAGCAATAGGCTGCTCATTGTGGCTGTTCACAGCATATTATCATTTTACAAGTTTTATCTCTGTGCATTTCAATTCTGGTGAGTTTATTATGTTTTTTTTTTTAATGTAGATTGTGAGCCCCACATAGAGCTCACAATGCACATTTTTCCCTATCAGTATGTCTTTTTTTTTTTTTTTTTTTTGGAATATGGGATGGAAATCCATGCAAACACGGGGAGAACATACAAACTCCTTGCAGATGGTTTTTTGCCCTTGGCGGGATTTGAACACCAGGACTCCAACGCTGCAAGACTGCAGTGCTAACCACTGAGCCACCGCGTGGCCCCTGTTTATTATGTTTTTATAAGGCCTCGTTCACATCTGCGTTCGTAATCCGTTCGGGGGAGTCCACATGGGACTACCGAACGCATTGGCGAGCCATGTGCAGTGAAAGCACATAGACTATAATGGGGTCTGTGTGCTTTCTGCACGGTCTTCGCACGAGTCATGTGGACAGGAAAGTAGATCGTGAACTACTTTTCTGTCCGCATATTCCATGCGGACACCACGCATTATAGTCTATGGGGTCCGTGTGCTTTCACTGTACACCGCTTGCCAATGTGTTTAGCAGTCCATTTGGGGCGGGGGGTTTCACTGTACACCGCTTGCCAATGCGTTCAGCAGTCCATTCGGGGGGAGGGGGGGGGGGGCGGGGTGTCCCCATGCAGACTCACCTGAATGGATTACCAACACAGATGTGAATGAGGCCTTATAAAAACATAATAAACTCACCAGAATTCAAGTGCAGAGAGATAAAACTTATACAAGATGCTGACTTCCCCCAACGGATTACTGACGCAGATGTGAACGAGGCCTCACCCTCTGGGCCTCCACCTACTGCACTCCATGTACTGGTGAGACCCCACAGTAAAATAATAGCACTTCCGGTTCGGTCCAAAATAAAACTGGTGCACCAACCCCGCAAATATTCACAAACCGACTCCCTCGAGTTCAGCCCGTCTCTGGCTATCTAACAAACCAACCATTTTGGACGTGTTGCCTCACCTCCCATCGAATACAATGTTTTTGAGGCAAAACCTTAGAATCTGTTTTTGTAAAACTTGTGATATTTGATATTTTTATTGAATACAAGTTTTGTGTCTTAAAGATCCTGAACCCAGTCTGTAAAAAGAGGGATTGTTAGAGAATAAACATTCCCATTCTCAGTCTGTCTCTTGGCAAGACGCAGCCAGAGAGAAGTAACAAGTAACGTGTCATGTGTTTCCTATTAACTTTTTGGGCAAATTAAGTTGTACTAGATCCGATGACTTATATAGGACGGCCAATATTAGAAATAATACAATGTTTACAAAATAATCCTATACAGAGTATATAGAGGCTTTGCATTTTGTATCATATATATACTGAAACTGGCTACTTTATATGGGGTGATGTGGAATCTTTAATTGAATGTCCACCTTCACCACAATGTAACTTTTACATCCAAAATTCTGTTCTGATTAATTTGCTAATATATATTTATATCGGACTGAGCTCTATTTCTCTGATACAGAATGCCTAATCTCCTTCATAGCCATAGGGATAAAAGATAAGGTTCTAACCACCTGCTGCCACCACTAGGGGGCGCTAGGTGCCTACTGTATTGTTAATTACTTCAATATGGCACACTTCCTAATACACACACTGGACCTCCATTCTGCCAATACATGGATTTGGGGTTAATCACGTAGGGGGCGAGATAATCTATTATGGGGGGGGGGGGATTTATTCCTGCACAACCATCATGGGGACTCTGACTTCCATCAAGCTCAAGTAGTTTGCAATGAGGACGCCTCCACCATCCGTTCCCCTGCAGGCCCCCATAGCACTGCACCAGCCCAGGAGCAGAGCTGGAGGAGTTGGGGAATTTTTCTCCCTGGGGCTTCTCTCAAACAAGTTTCTGCAAACACACTGCAAAAAAATGTAAGGCAGGCAGCAGAATATTATTATATACTGTATCTATGTCAATACAAGGGGTATGGAGCTCTGCACCATGACAGCGCACTGACCACTCGGGGTGGACATTCATTTCATTATTTAAGCGGGTTGTTCTACCATTAAAGGGATTCTTTGGGAAAAGGCCAAAAAATAAAATAAAAACTGAAAAAATCTACCAGCATCAACTTATTAAAAAGGTTGCCCAGATAATTCGTAGGATAGGCCAAAAAGGTCTAATCATTGGGGGGCTTTACGGAGCCGCTGCTATATACCGCATGGAGCTGGAAGCAGCTGGCTCCGTTTCCTGTATAGTGGCCGATACCGGTACTACAGCTCATCAGCTACTACTATACAGAGCTATGGGGGTGTCGGCCCCCACCCATCAAATGTTATGGCCTATGGATAGGCTATAAAAATAACATTTCTTGACAACCCTTTAAGATGGAAGGTCACAGAGTTTAGCCATATGCAGAGACGTCTAGAGTTTCGGGAGTCAGACATTTGCCTTGGGTCAGGAGAGGGTGAAGAGGTTTTACCGCTCCATCTTATTACGTCCTATAAGTAGACCTAGGACTATATAAATGGATCTAGGACTATGTAAGGGACTTCATAATGAAGCTCAAGGATGGACTTTCCCTTTAAGCTCCATATTTTACAGTTGTAATCTTTACCATTCCCGGTAGATTTGTCTTATTGTCTCCTTATTACCTAGCATATGCCAGAAGTCCATTATACACGAAGCTCCCCAAGAACCCCCCTCCCCCATACAGCTCGCAGCTCTGTGTATGTGAAATCTTACTCTCCAAGTCAAGCATCTTAGAAAACAAACAGCCGATGTCTCCTCTCATATTTCTTATGCATTGACTACAATAAAGAGTCAGTGTATCCTGCTAGGAATTGTTTACCAGCGGAATAATGAAAACCTCCTGACTGACGTGAACATACAAATTATTTATTTATGTCCCAGTTGTAAGCCGCCTTGTCAGAAGATGGCTCCAAATTAGAACCAAAAGTCAAGCGTTTCATCCTTCAGTGTCTTTCAAGAGCCCTGGCAAATTTTCCAGGGTTTGCTCTGGACAGTGTAGCCTAATGTTATACATTGTGTATTCTGACACGGCTCCTGCAATCTGCATGTATGTCCCTTAGTAACGCTGGACTTGTATCCGAAAGCCAAAAAATTCCATAGGAAATGTCTGTACATAACTCTTCTTCTATCGTGGTAGACTTTTACCTTCTTAGTTACCTTGAGACATTTTCCCATTGAGTCTCCACGTTGGGAAGTGCAGCTTTTTTTGTTGCAGATTTTGTTGCGGTTTTTGGAGCCAAAGCCAATAATGGGTATAAGAGGAATGGGAGGTATACCTATATATATATGAAGTTCTTATACTTCTCATTGCTGCTCAATGGCATTGGCTAAAAAAAACTGCAACAAAAAAAGCTGCATTTAGGCAACGTCTACACTATGTTTTATAGATAGGTTCCTAGGAGCCCTGACAGTGTCATACACTATGTTTTATAGATAGGTTCCTAGGAGCCCTGACAGTGTCATACACTATGTTTTATAGATAGGTTCCTAGTAGTCCTGACAGTGTCATACACTATGTTTTATAGATAGGTTCCTAGGAGTCCTGACAGTGTCATACACTATGTATTATAGATAGGTTCCTAGGAGCCCTGACAGTGTCATACACCATGTATTATAGATAGGTTCCTAGGAGCCCTGACAGTGTCATACACTATGTTTTATAGATAGGTTCCTAGGAGCCCTGACAGTGTCATACACTATGTTTTATAGATAGGTTCCTAGGAGTCCTGACAGTGTCATACACTATGTTTTATAGATAGGTTCCTAGGAGCCCTGACAGTGTCATACACTATGTATTATAGATAGGTTCCTAGGGGCCCTGACAGTGTTCTACACTATGTTTTATAGATAGGTTCCTAGGAGCCCTGACAGTGCTCTTCACTACACCATGTTTTAAGCCATTTTAAGGTGTGGTTCATACCATAATACCTGAATCCAAAATGAAACGAATCTTGAGAGGTTTTCCCATCTCTCCTGCTGACCCTTTTTATTTATATATAAAAAATCAAGCAATTGCTCATTTGGTGGCTGATCGCTGGGCAGGACTAGAAATGACAATGATCTGTAGAAGCAGAACTATTTTCTTAGTCTTGTGCATCTAGATGCTTTTTGATGCATAATATCACCTTATTGACCTTGGCAGCAGCTGCCTGACATTGAGTGATACAGTTCTACCTGAAACTTCATTCACACAAGACATGTCCAATCCGAGTGTCTTCCGGCGTTCTGTTCTTATAATTTTTTTGCAAGTCCTATTCAGATACGCACGTATGGACACATGAACCCCTGAAGACATTCGGATTGTGATAAAGGACATCTGCATGAAGTTTTACTGCTTCTTCCCCACCTGCCACCCGTCCATGACAATTCTGGGGACCACTCATGGGACGTAATGGAAGAGTCCGAACCTCTGTTACGGTTGTAGAGTTCCTTACACTGGTACTAAAGAGGATCCACTTGTCTGCTGAGGTGATAACAATGTGACTACATCATCACAAGCGGTCTTGATAAGTGACAAGACTAAGTCCCTGTAGGCATCTTTACTTCTTAGAATCACGTATCGCCATTGCAAAAGCAAGAGGATTTTCGGATTTAATGAAAAGGTCGCTTCCTGGGGTCAGCAGACGTAATTAAATTTTTATGTAGCTGGGTCAAGGGAGCCATATGTCCAAGCCTATTTCCAACACATGTTTCACCAGCTATCTGTTTCCATTAGATGGCAGGCGCTCATTGGCACGTTACTTGTTCATGGCGATCCCTTAAGGCTCATTTCTCAATTCCGGATGTAACAATATACAGTCTGACTTGGGTATTAAGTGTGCGAAGAACGATGGAGGACTTCATTTTTCTCTGCGAAATATTGATATCTGGGGAATTATCAACTACCAGAAGCTATGAGTTATATGGTAGGATATGTGGAGTGTACATTTAGTGATTTAGATCTGTTCTGTTTTCATAGCTTTTTATACTCTATGCCTCTTCCTCTTCTATAGCCATCCAATGGAACCATGAGTGGTCAACTTACAGTGTTGGTCAAAAGTATTGGCACCCCTGCAATTCTGTCAGAAAATGATTGCATGCACAAACTCTTTGGTAATATCTTCATTTATTTTGCTTGCAATGAAAAAACACAAAAGAGAATGAAAAAAAGTCAAATCATTGATCATTTTACACAAAACTCCAAAAATGAAATGAAATCTCTCGTCAATTTTTCTTTTGCGTCCACATCTAGGGAGGTTAGACACAGTGCCATGGGCTTTACACTTCTTGATGACACTGCACACGGTAGACACAGGAACATTCAGGTCTTTGGAGATGGACTTGTAGCCTTGAGATTGCTCATGCTTCCTCACAATTTTGCTTCTCAAGTCCTCAGACAGTTCTTTGGTCTTCTTTCTTTTCTCCATGCTCAATGTGGTCACGCAAGGACACAGGACAGAGGTTGAGTCAACTTTAATCCATTTCAACTGGCTACAAGTGTGATTTAGTTATTGCCACCACCTGTTAGGTGCCTCAGGTAAGTAACAGGTGCGGTTAATTACACAAATTAGAGAAGCATCACATGATTTTTCAAACAGTGCCAATACTTTTGTCCACCCCCTTTTTTATGTTTGCTGTGGAATTATATCCAATTTGGCTTTTTGACAATTCTTTTTGTGGTTTTCCATTGAAGACAAATTAAATGAAGATAATAATACCAAAGAAATTGTGATTGCAATCATTTTCTGGAAGAAAAAGAGTATTATCTGACAGAATTGCAGGGGTGCCAATACGTTTGGCCAACACTGTATACTTACGTCCATATTGATGGCTTATTGGTATCTACGCAGGATTCTCCAGGACTATAATTAGTGACCCGGGAAGATAGGCCATCAAAATGGTGTTATCTTCTATTGTAATCCTGTCTATGATATAAGTGAGGTGACAGCAGCAAAGAAAACGCCTAGAGAATTGGGAAATGTCAGTGTATTATTAGGCTTAGTGGCCAGAATGAAATTTGCAGGATATAGTGCTATATTTTAAATATAGAAAGTGATATGGAAATTTTAATGGAAATATAAAATGATCAAAAATTCTTAAAAACTATGTTTAACATAAAAACGTGGTTTAAAAAACAGTTATTTTCACTTGACACATTCCCTTTAAATGGGTTTTCTGCGGTGAACACTCTCTTTTAGGGTCTATTTACATGGAGTAAAAAGGCGCAGATTCTGGTGCGACTCTGCGCGGAATTCACACGGGATTGCCGCTAGAATCCGCGTGGTAAAAAAGCCTCCCCATAGAACTCTATGGGGGTTCTGCGGGTTTCGTGTGAAATCCGTGCGGAGTCGTGCCAGGATCTGCACCATTTTACTCCGTGTGAATGGACACTCAGTGAGGATGATCTCTGGAAAATCTGATGGCAGGTTGTCACATTGCTAGGACTCCCTAACAATGAGCCGATTGCTCCAGTAAACCTGATAGCAGCTGTTTAATTTCCCTGCAGTGCCACCACTGGTGAAGTGAAGTATTACAACATTTCCATTAAAACCAATGAACCATCTGTGGAATGCATGGACATGCCAAGTCCTCCAGAAGAAGAGACACTCTTTGTAGTCAGTTTTTGCCATTTAATGACCCTAATAGGGAATTGAAAAATGGATTTTCACAATATAGACAACCCTTTTAATGGTGGTCTCTGGAAAATCTGATCGCAGGTTGTCCCATCACTAGCGCCCCCTAGAAATCAGTTGAAATTTCGTAGCAAGTGATTAAAATTTCCTGCAGTGACACCACAGGTGAAGAGAAGTATTACAATTTTTCCATTGAAACCAATGAACCATCTGTGCAATGTGTGGACATGTTGGGTCCTCCAGGAGGAGAGACACTCTTTGTAGTCCTGGTTCTTGCCATTTAAGTCGTTAGATTACCTGAATAAGGAGCTTTAAGGCAGATTTTCAACCCTTTTAATGTTGGGTAAAATAACACCAAAGTAACACTAGGACTAGATGTTCTATCAAGCGTTCCAACATAAACAATCTATGAGAGGCTACATGATATAATATATGAATATGTCACTCATGTTGACTTTACATACCTCTTAAGAAGTGTATATGTGAGTCTTTTATGCTCCTTTATGACAGTACCCATATTACACCTATAGATTGATGACATGAGACACTTATGGGATTCTCCGCAACGTTTACGACGATCCCTGGCAGTAGATGTAAGATGAACACAGCGATAGTGCAGGACGCAGGACACGTTCCAGGAAAGGATGACATCACTAACAAGACTCACGAAACATCAAATTAACAGCAAAGAAATCACAGATATGATAAAGTCCAGTTTCCCTGCTTGGGTCTATTTGCATTTCTGGATGTCAGGCCGTGTAGACATCTCTCCACGTATTTATGGGTGGAGGGCCCGTTGTCCCGTTCATCATAAAACTGATATACGTGAGAATGCCAGCAGCTCATAAAGTGCAAAATTACAATAAAAACGGTGTTATAAATCACAGGATTTATGGGCAGAACTTCTTTTAAGTTCTCGGCTTTGGCGTCGGTATTGTGACGTTTGGCCAGCTTTGATTGGACGCTTATGGACTCCATTTCTGTAAGGGAGAGGTGGATAAGACCTGGTGGGAACTAATTTTATTCTGAGGTTCACGCTATAAAATATCGTGTCGAGTGTAAACCACAGCGAAGTGTTAGGAATAAGTTAAAATCTGATTAAAGGATATGAAGTTAAAGGGATCCTATAATTTAAACACATTTTTTCTTGGTTGACACGTAGGAATGGCCTTAAGAAAGGCTATTCTTCTCCTACCTTTAGATGTCTTCTCCGGGCCGCCATTCGCTTGAAATCCCGGTTTTCGCCGGTATGCAAATGAGTTCTCTCGCAGCACTGGGGGCGGGCCCCAGCTCTCAAACAGCACTGGGGTGGCCTCAATGTTGCAAGAGAACTCTCCAGCGCCGCCTCCATCTTCTTCAGGAACGGGGTCTTGATGTGTCTTCTTCCGGGCTTTGGCTTCAAACTTCTAGGCCTCGGGCCTAGGGCAAAGCCGACTGCGCATGCCCGCCGGCCACAAGCCTAGAAGTTTGAAGCCATCCCCCGGAAGAAGACGCGACAAGACACCGTTCTTGAAGAAGATGGAGGCAGCGCTGGAGAGTTCTCTCGCAGCATTGGGAACGCCCCCAGTGCTGCGAGAGAACTCATTTGCATACTGGCAAAAAACGGGATTTCAAGCGAATGGCGGCGCAGAGAAGACATCTTAAGGCAGAAGAAGACATCTTAAGGTAGGAGACATCTTAAGGCTATTCCGACGTTTCAACCAGAAAAAAATGATAGCATCCCTTTAATGTAAAACTGATTCATGGACTTATCTTCCATATGTCAAAAACATAAAAATTCCACTAAAGTTCATTACCTGCAATGGGGGCAAAGCCTTGGTGAGGTGTTCTCCATGGTCAGGGAGAAACGTACTGCTTAGGCACTTGAGCACTACCTAAGACTATAAGCAATGGTGCCAACATGGTGGAAATGGTTGCCTTATGAAACATGGGAAATGTAGCTTTGCATGGTGGCCCCTTCAGTATAAAAATTGTGTCCGTCTGCGCCATGGCATGGTCTTCCCTGACCGAGTAGCTACATGCTAACCTTACTTCACAAGCACAATCAGATGGAGCGGTGTAAAGCCCAATACACACTGGACTCTGGAGTAATGGAGACGTGTCCTGCGCAGTGCCCGATCACACTTCTCTATCTGGTGGTCCAATGGGCCGGTTCAGGTTTGGTGAATACCAGGAGAACGTTACCTGCCTGGATATATTGGACTAAGTGTAACATTTGATGGGTGAAGGATAAAGGGGCAATGCTATGGGGTTGTTTTTCACCGGCCTAGGCCCCTTATTTCCTTTGAAGCCAAGACTTTTTGGACAACTGTACATTTCCAAATTTGTAGGAACAGTTTGGAGAAGACCTATCTTCTTTGCCGCAATGCACAAAGCAAGGTCCATAAAGACATGGATGGGGGAATTTGGTGAAGAAGAACTTGCCCAGCCACAAAGAACCCTGATCTCAACCCCATCCAACACCCAAAGCATGAACTAGAACAGAGATAGCGAGTCTGGACATCTCACCCAACATCAGTGTCTGACCTCACCAATGGTGTCCTGGATGAATGGGCAAGAATTTCCAGACACAGTCAAAATCTTGTAGATATCATTCCGAGAAGAATGGAAGCCATTTTAGCTTCATCTCCATACTAATTCCAGGGCCATATATGCAATGGCACAGAGACTCAGTAAATTGGGGGTGGGGGTTGTA